>NC_089752.1:20615500-20623000 GCF_040412425.1 Macrobrachium rosenbergii | reverse complement strand
CTGTGTTGTTGGCACCTACATCGGTGCCAGATGCACGATCATGGCTAATTTTAAACTTAAATAAAATAAAAACTATTGAGGCTAGAGGTCTGCAATTTGGTATGTTCGATGATTGGGGGTTGGATGGTCAACATACCAATTTGCAGCCCTCTAGCCTCAGTAGTTTTTAAGATCTGAAGGCGGACAGAAAAAGTGCGGACGGACAGACAAAGCCGTCACAATAGTTTTCTTTTACAGAAAACTAAAAATAGATAAAAATAAAAGCTCTGCCTTATCAAACATACATTATCTCTTTTTAATAAAAGACATGCAGATTTCAATAATACTGCAGTGTTCCTACCTCATTCCCACGAAAAAATACCTCACACACTATATGGAGCAAAAGTTAAATATATTTAACTTTTTCAGATTCTAAAACTAAGGAGTACAAAGTAAACATGAAATTGAAGTACTTACTGAACGCAGCAGGAGAGGTAAAAACTGTCGAGATCTGAAAAAAAAATTGACCATATAAATTGAAAAGCAAAACCAGTGATAATCTAACAAAAGGTATTGAAAGACAATATATATATATTACTGAATAATGAGTACAGCTGATTTCCAGACCTTGAACGAAAGAGACCTCCTAATAAAATAGTAAAGAAGTGATAAGCTTCCTCGTTCTCTCTCATTCTTCCTGAAACTAAAGTGTAAGTTTAAATGAAGGTTTCCGCACTAGAACATTCGTGACTTAAAACGGGAGGCTGGTCAATAACGGGAAATATGAGCCTTCCCATCTATGCAGGCATGATAATGGATTTCGATCGGATGCGGATCGCCATAAAGAGGACGTATTTCAGAAATATTCATGGATTTAAACGCCCAGTCTTTCAGTGCTACAGAGATATGGCGTGACCTCTCATGAAATAGAGATAATCAAGTAAATATTTTCATTTGATAGGTGGGCTGAAACTTAAATAATATTCAGTTCAATAGAGTAAATATCTCTGTTTCATAAATCTTCGGTAAAGGCGTTATATGTAGATATATTTATTTGTTCAAATACTATAGATTTAGAATTTCTAATAGCGATACCGTTGGTTAAAAAATTTTCACTCTTTTTTTTTTTTCTTTAGTAGCTAATTCCTGGCACGCTGTGGCCAACGGAGGAAAACGTTTGTAGATATTCATACCCAGAAGTATGATAACATTTTTGAGATTAAGACAGTTTGTCATTTTACCTGTTGTTAAAATTCATTATCATTGTCTGATACAGGCAGTTAACCAGAATGCAGAAATAATATAAACATTCAAATATGAATTAAATGCTCAATAAATCAAATATTATTTGCTCTAATACCATTCGTTCTAAAAATGCTAATTGAAATTTTTTTCGAAGGACACCATGATAAAAACTGCCAAAACGAATGTCTAAGGTCATTTCAGGATGTGCTCTTCGAATCTGACATTAAATTTAAAAGAAGAAAAATAAGGCAAATGATGCCATATTGCATCTTAGTTGGCATTTGCATCCGTCCCAGGCACCGCGATGTGCTTTTGGGTGCTCATGTTCATTGTAGGCGTTCCTTTTTTTAGAACTTCATGGGTAAAACATATACAGTTAATAATTAGTGTTACTGATACTTTAACTGCATTTGTTTTCTTCTTGAATGGCAAAGGAAGGCATGTATGAATAAATGAAGAGCTAAACAATAAAATTTATTCATAATGTTATGTTCTCCTAGATTTCATTTTGGGAAATCTTTCCACTTTGAATCAATTATTAATTGGTACCTTCTGGACTATAAGCATTATTAATGCATGAAAACTATTGATACTTTCTTTCAGAGGCAGTTATCCGAGTAGAAAACTTTATGATAAATTTCGAGCGTACCAGCCATAACTGGTATCATAGTGGTCTGAAAAATAATTTTAATATAAAACCAATATCTTTGGTAACGTAAGAGATGGCTTCTCTTGAGTTATCTTCTCTTTGTATTATGGAATAAATCGGATTTCTCACAATATTTGCTGACAAGCTCAAATTCCAACTAGCCAAGGGCAAGCGTAGACCGAGAAGCGTTACTTTTCAGTAAGATCTCACCTATGCAATTTCCTTCAGTGGCTAAATTACCGGTCCTGCCTAAATCTTCAGAGCCGTTTTAGTGCTATGAATCAGCCAAGGTTGCTTAGTGATTTCAGGAATCTTCCTATTGCAATTTACCCTTGCACAGATCTTGGCTCATACTGAGTATTAAAGTTCAATTACATTTTAAATTCTCATCCCACGCTCTTGAAAGCAGCTGTTCTCAGAATGTTTTGGAAGTATTAGGATCGTACAATAACCTTCTGTTTGCCAAAGTTCCATAAAGGAAATATTTTTTCTTTAAGATTTTACACCAATTCCCAGCCATGGATGACAAATCTCATGCAAATTGCAGACAGTCAAAATTATGCTATCATTATGCACAACAGTCTGGATGTTATTATCTATGTGACACTGCATCCTACAAGAGCCCTCAACGATTTTTAGAGGACATTCTCTCTCCCACGTGATCCACAAATATTTACCAAACCCTTTTCTGCCTTAAGTCGTGATGGGTTATTGCTGCGAATCATTGAAAGCTTTTGATACACCGATTTCCAGGAAGGAATGTGTTAACAGCCTATCATAAATTCAATTGATAAAGTGCTGTTATCTATCACATTCACGAGAAATACTTTATCAAAATCGTACTATATTACAGATAATAAAAATGATGATGATGATGATGATGATGATGATGATGATGATGATGAGGATGATTATAATATTAAACAGAATAGCTTTCTGGATGCCGCTGAGTTTGTATTGCAGTTCTTCAATTTCTCGAATGAGTGTCTTTGTAGCAGCAGGTAAATTATATAACAACTGGCCAAAGTTCATTTGCTCCTTGACGCCTCGGTAGCACAAACCATCGAATGTCACCTAAAATTTCTGTAAGCCCGCTTGCGGGTGTGAATGTGCTATAATTGTACCCCCGGCTTCATGCGCCTTTTGGTAAGTGGTGGAGAGGGCTACCGCGGCGTCGAGGACTAAATGAACTTTGGGCAGCTGTTATATAATTTACCTGCTGCTACAGAGAAACTCATTCGAGAGATTGAGAAACTGCAATACGACCTCAACGGCATCCGGAAGGCCATTCAGTTTAATGAAGTCAGCTTGAAAGAGGGCCTTCTTTCGAGATATTATTATTATTATTATTATTATTATTATTATTATTATTATAATTTATTATTATTATTATTTCTGAAGAAGATCTTCTCTCAAACACTCTTCGTTATAGTTGGCCATTCTGTTTAATGAAATTTATTATTATTATTATTATTATTATTATTATTATTATTATTATTATTATTATTATTATTTCGAAAGAAGATCTCTCAATACTCATTATAGTTGGCCATTCTGTTTAACGAAATGTATTATTATTATTATTATTATTATTATTATTATTATTATTATTATTATTATTATTATTATTATTATTATTATTATAACAGTGATGAGTGTAGTAGCAGAAGTGACAAGACTTCCTTAGCAGATCTTTCCATTGTCATGAAAATTATCATCATTTTACTTATTCCATAATAACGGCAAATATCTAGCTACAGAACTGATTATTATTGTATTTACTCCTGTCACGCCCGCCACAACTACCCCTTCGGGAGTTATTCCCATACATGCCACGATACACGTAACCCAGTAATGCATATCATAAAACAATTTATTTGACGGAAACCAAAACTGATAAGCGGTTAGATATGCTCCCTAAGGAGATATTTCGTTAATAGTAAAGGATACCGTCGAGAGAAACGCCATAAATTTCATCTACTACCACGAAGAAACTGGCGAAGAAGGACAGCCACACGAAAAGGATGGCGAAGGAAGTGTTCCTGACCTGGAAGGATTTTCATTATTGTGCCATAGAAAGACGAAGATGGAACTGTTATTTTGCCTCTCGTGAAGTATTTCTCCTACACCTTCTTCAGTTCCTCCGTATTCTCGTATATATTCTGGCTCACTTAACTTGCTATTTATCATATCCTTTCCATTTACATTTCACTCGACATTCAGGTGCTCGTTAAAAACTGGGAGTAAGTTATCGCTCGTCACTGTCTCCTATATCAGTTTCCCCTCGATAGTTCCGCCTTTTCCGCCATCTAAATAAACCTGCATGACACAATTTACTCGAGGTTGGCGTCAGTAGGGGACGTCCAGAAATTTAAGATGCATTGGATGTGAAGAGGGAACACGCAGTCCAAGAGCCATTAAGAAATACAGAGATCTGCACTGATTCCATTTTAATGAAGACAGATCACAGTACAACTGAAATCGCAAGCGATACTGGCCTAGGTTATTCAACCTCCCCCGAAAACAGTATTTCAGTTTAATATTCTCTCAAATTTCCAAAAGATGGGGTGCTTACGAAAGATCATCTTAATTCTCAATATGTTATTTATTGCAGAATAACACTGACTGAGATTCAAATGTAAACAAAAAAGGGCATCACTTCATATCAAAGCAATATATATAAGACAGGCTGGGCCAAGCGAATCTATGAACAAACAAAGCGAGGTCACCCCGCATACGAATCGTGTTGCCTTCAAGCAGCCTTGGTAACGATACCTCGATAACCGAGCGTCGAAAGCAGCGGAAGCCATTGAATTTTAATAACTACCGAACCCTCCAGTTATTAGGGGATTCCAATTCCTAACTATCGCCCCAATAGACAACCAGCCGAAATGAAGGCCACTTTATTGAAAGCCATCGGTCGCGTTGTGCAAACTCGTTAGGGTCAGAGATATTTGGCACGACCTCAGACCACAACAGAGCCACTTCCCGATGATCAGCGGTCTAATGTCAATAGAAAGTGGAAAGCCATTCAATAATAGTTCCGTTGTTGACCCCCAGGTTTAACCTCGCTCGTTAATCATCTGGGAGTAATAGTGAGAGAACTGCTAATTACCGAGATATTTGAGGCATTCCCTGTTATCCAATAATTTTTTACTTTCGTCAGAAGGAAGATGAGTTTTCTAAAAGCGATGTTTAATGACATTAACCTATATTACTTAAACCGTGTTGTGAAAAGGTGTCTAAATATTTAAATACCATGAAGGCTAGTTACAATATCATATCACTTTTTACAATATATTTTTTCTTAATAATCAAAAGTTTATGAAATAACGAAATATATCAGGTTGAACGAATGGCTCTACTCTTTATACGACACCCAAGCTCCTTATTTCTACGGAAAAATTGGAACTATACAGCCGAAAAAATTATTTTCATCTTTATGCGCCCCGGCGGTACAGCTGCCTTTAGTAACTGTCATGGTTACAGCCTATCATCCACCTCACCAACCGTGGTCCGTTTTGGCAAACCATTAGTCAATTTCACTTCCACCTGTTCAACGGTAATAAACTCGCTATATGGAGAGCACCTTTGGTAAAAGACACTAAGGTCAAAAGATAAACAAGGGTATGTTTTATGATCAGGGAACCTTCCAAAACCGAGTGCTAAAACATACAGCATAGACCTTTTTTTAAATGCACATGTATATAAATGCGCATGCGCATATATAAGTTTGTGTTCAATGATTTATGCACATCAAAGCAAAGTGGGGTAAATATAACGAAGTGTATTCTATCTACAGGGGTGACGAATATATTATCATCAACATGTATCGATGTAATACCAGTTTTAATAAATATTGCATTTTTGGCGTCAAGTATTGGGTGCTTCCAAAAAATTTCACTTTTGCTTTAGAGAGATCAAGGACGATTTAGCTATCTATTGCGAGTTCGTATATATATAATGTACTAAATATTTTGGATCACGTAAAATGCTTGGGTAATTTTTCGGTCTCGAATTCCCTTTTGAGCCCAAGTGGAAAACAACCTGCAATGACAACAATGACTGACATCCAGGCCATGTTAGAGTATGGTTATATCCAAGTGCACAGCGGGACTTTGAAGAAAACTTAGTTTCGGGGAAATAATGTAAACAGTAGAGTATGGCCATCAGTTTCATCCCTCAGAGACGTACTGGATAAGGGCATGCTATCAAACTTGTTGGAATAAGGTCTGCTGTTACCAGATACTGGCTTGTGTGGCATGAGTTTTAAGTGGTGAGAAAATTACTTTTATGAGCAAGTCAGTTCAAACATGTATAGGGACGCTAGATTTAATAAAATACATTAGATTTCAATAGACCGTTCAGCTTTAAATCAGAAAAAAGCTACTACCAAAAGCGTCAGAGGGCGTCATCAGCTACAAAAATGCCTAGGAACTGGTGACGTTACTGTGCTAAACTACGGCATTAAAAATGCTTTTCTCAGCCACTGAAAGGTCATCATGGTGCAGTCTTTCACTGCCGTCTCTACTACCACTGATGAAAATACTGCGAGTAAATATATTTTAAGAAATGAAGAGGAAATATATGAAGCCTGGTCGATGTCCTGCGGGGCTCTGAGCCATAATTGTCAGTGGGCACATCAAAGAGAACTTCCAAAAGACGTTCCTCTCAAATAACAATCTCTCTCTCTCTCTCTCTCTCTCTCTCTCTCTCTCTCTCTCTCTCTCTCTCTCTCTCTCTCTCTCGATGTGAATATATATTTTTTCCGTCTAGTGTATTCTACTGTTGAAATACTGTGTTTGTTAATGAGTTTTTGAACTGTTTTATTATAGTTTGTTATCTTGCTTTCTTCGTCTCGATTTATGTCATATTACAAACGAATATAATAAACATTAGACTGAAATCCTTATGCACTATCAAGCTTTTATTTCTATATTTACAACAGTGTATCCATTCTTTGTTGCCAGCTACAGTTGAATATATTGAGAAAACTTGCTATAAAAAGGTTTTCAGTACAAAATGCATGAATACAATAAGGTTTCTAGTGTAAGTCGCGTAAACAGAGGAACCCTTTGCACTAAAATAAAAATCCCTTGTCAAGAAAACAAAACATTGATAAAGATTCGACAGAGCTCATCTAGGTTAACCTAGGCCCGAAGGGCGGCTATTACTATTAAAGATAAAATTAAGCTCTTGTATCAAAGGCTATTTAAACAAGTAAGAAATACGCCGAAGTTTCTTCAGCGCAATCGAGTTTCCTGCACAGCGTATAATCAAGGCCACCGAAAATGCACCTGTTTTTCGGTGGTCTCGGTATAATGCTCTGTAAGCCGTGGCCCATGAATCTTTAACCACGGCCCATGGGTAGCCTATCCTATATCGTTGCGAGATGCACGATTATGGCTAACTTTAACCTTAAATAAAATAAAAACTACTGAGGGTAGAGGGCTGCAATTTGGTATGTTTGATGATTGGAGGGTGGATGATCAACACACCAATTTGCAGCCCTCTAGCCTCGGTAGTTTTTAAGATCTGAGGGCGGACGGACAGACAAAGCCGGCACAATAGTTTTCTTTTACAGAAAACTAAAATGTTACTGCATGAAGGATAAAAAGAAACTTAGT
>NC_089752.1:20608000-20610500 GCF_040412425.1 Macrobrachium rosenbergii | reverse complement strand
GTAATACCTCCTTTATTCTCGAAGGTGGGAGCCCTTGGCAGCAGCAGCTGATGGACCCAGTTTCTGGTGATTTGTAAAGACATGGACGAATTTACTAAAGACTGCATTCATTCGTATGAAAAAGTAAGCTAAAAAAAAACAGTACTGTTGTATTGAATTATCTATTCAAATATGGAACATAACATTCAGTATAGCGGGAGGAAAAAATAACAAGAATTTTTAATACTAAAGATTTCTACAGCTGTACTTGAAAATATAACCAATATTAATGAGTAAATTTCTATTCTGTTCTTAGCTATCACACCAATTGACTCCAAAATAGGTAAGTTTGGTTTAATCGGATGCACCAAAGATTTTATTATATCTACTTTTATTGTCATTCAGATCTCTATATAGATGTAAAATTATGTAGGGAATTTGACTTATACACGAGAGAGAGAGAGAGAGAGAGAGAGAGAGAGAGAGAGAGAGAGAGAGAGAAGAAATTGTCTTCTCAAAGGATTCTTCCATATCTAAGACCGAAGGATCAACTTGATTCCTTGGATTTTTGGAGCCACAATAGTGCTGCTGTTTCCGTCTCGTTATCTCTGTTTCCCTCGCCCTCTCTGTCTCTCTCGATCTCTCTCCTTCGTCTCTGCTCCGTCTATGTCTCTTGCACGTGCGAACTTTTTCGTAAAGTAATTGTTAACTTAAGGGCTTTTATGGAATCGTATACAAAAATTTCACCAAAGTAAATAAAATAAATGTTCTGATTTTTTTTTTTAAATATCCATTCTGTTTCTCGGGCCACAATTAGCTATAGTTTATATAAGCTTCCGATGGGAAATCTCAGTTAAATCCAAGCAAAAAATATCTTATAAAAAAAAATAATATATTTTACCGGCTTAATTAAATAAAAGGAATTTTGCAGTGAAAAACTATGAGAGAGAGAGAGAGAGAGAGAGAGAGAGAGAGAGAGAGAAAAATATTATATATTAACAAATGCACGTTGTGACAATATCAACATTTCACAGACAAACAAAATTAAGCCAACGTTTACAGTCAAAGAAAAAATAAAACTTTTGTCTTTTACACAAAATTATCCGTTCATTTTAAATTTGACGTTAATTAACTGTTGAAATAGAAGAAACTGTATTTTGGTCTTCTTTTAAAAACACGACTTCAGAGCTATCTGCAAAGGTTAGTTAGTCCATTTTAACACTTCATTTTACGCGCCCTAATTAATCAAAATGAAAAGTGGTAAATTGAAAAAAGGTGTAATGTTAAAAACCAAATTTTCCTCAGAACTGAATTTCCCTCGTTCATAGATCTTATAAAAATAACATGTTAGTTGTCCATACAAAATCCTTTTAGGTCAAAGGTTACATAGCAGAGAGTTTCAAACACCTGTACGGTTCCCCATAAGTTTTTTTTTTTTTTTAATATTGACCAGGGACACCGTGCAGGTGTTTGTAATCTTTCTTTAAAACCATTGGCCATAACACAAGATCATGAAAACTACCGTAGATCTTTAAGGGGCAACAATTCCGTCCCGTCATTGTGACTCGGAATAACATGACAATACAACCGACCCTCTCAACTATAACACCTCGCCTAAGACACAGTAATCGGCTTCTCTTTGTCACGAAGGAACACAAGGACCCTTCATTGTGTCCCCTCTTATTTCTAAAAGGGTTTACAACAGATCTCTTTATAGACGATCACGCAACTAGGCAACTAGATTGAGAAGCTATTAGAAGAATGTGAAAATTTTAACCGAGGTGAGCATGCAATTAGGTCACTGAACAAAGCGTTTGTTGAATGGTTAGTTTATCATAAGCCGCCATCGGGTCTGGCTCAATTTAGTGTGGTAAAGACTGAATGGGGTTGAGATTCATGGTGTCGATCTCTGAATTCTTTCGACCGACAGAGACGAAGGAGTAAGGTGCATTATGATCTTTATCAGTATAAGCAGATCGCAGGGCCCACTGTCTTTAAGAATGCATATTATTTTCTGCAACAACAGATCCGCCGTTACATTTGGAGTACGCATTATCAAAATACAGTAACTGCTTATATCAGAACAGCAATCTTATGTGGTTGTGATTTAGACTAATGTGCTGTCCTTACTAGCATTAATCTGACCTAATCGTAAAGCTTTATACTCTTTATTCTCGCAGACTGCATAAGCCAGTATAAAGACTAGACCAAATATATTTCACGAGTTAAACTGGGATGCTAAACCCGGCCTTAAACAAATCTAAAGACCATTTTGCTAAGAAGATCAATAAAATTGAAAGAGACTCTTCGTTTCATCTCAGACATCCTATTCTTTCAAGAGAAAAAAAAACTATCTCTGGTTGTTTTCATGACAGATAATTCACGAACTTATAACCACATTAAATGAGGGAAAACATATCCTCAAAAACTGATAATATAACGCCAAACGACATTAATTTTTGTCTGTCTACCTCCAACTCGGATGAAAATCACTCTAAGTCCTGCTGGCCACTGCATCCAT
>NC_089752.1:20575500-20603000 GCF_040412425.1 Macrobrachium rosenbergii | reverse complement strand
TAAGTTCCATTAGTTTTCCTTTTGTTCATAATTGGGGACCCCCCTTGGCACCAAAGGCCGTCTATAATAATAAATTTTCCAAATTCTGTCCCTCAAGGACCCCATATATATATATATATATATATATATATATATATATATATATATATATATATATATATATATATATATGCACATACATACATAAAAAATGTTTCAATGTAATATCCTGAAGGAGCGAAGACCTGATGAAAGTACAACATAAAAAAGAGAGGTCCGAATCCTAAGGAATCTATATAGGCCATAAGGGAAAACAGAAGCAATATCATTTTTCTCCACTGAAATTTGCATAATGATTTGAAATGCATAACGAATTACAGGTACTGACTGGGTAAGGGTTATTTAGCATCGTGACAAATTACAGTTAACTTTCATCCTTGAAAAGCCAGACAGACTAATATTGTAATTTTTTTGTTTTGTTTTAGAAAATACAAATATTTCTGGCCTATGCCATTCAGACTCTTCATTAAGCCTTATTCACCAAAAATCTTCTAACGTGAAAGAAGCCACCACTCCCTTATTACAGTATAATTCTAGAATTAATGTTTTCCTCCTCTGTTAGCGAGGCAATCCATCTCAAGAGCCCCATAGCTGTAATGACGGTCATATTACGGCCTCTGGTCATGATTCATCAGGTAATTCTGTCCTATCTGGGCACGACAGATGTGCATGCAACACAAAGATCTCTGTCCACTTCTCAGTAGATCCCAGTAACTTCATTAAAACGAATATATTATAATTTCCAATATTTATAGCAAATTCCATAATTAGTTCACTCTAACTTCTATTACATTTAAAAAGACGACAGGAATCCCATACAGTAAAAGATGAAGGAAACGTAACGAAAATTCATGTCCCAAAATAACAGAAAGTAAATTTATGTACACAACACTGAAAACAGGAATAAATAATTTATTCCTTTTGTTGTGGTCTTTGAAACAGTGAACTTTATATATTTCATAAAGAAACAAATGAACTGTTCTGTATATCAAACGAAACGATCTTCTGTACACAAACCCCAACGCCCACAGAACCAAGAGGAGCCTTCAAGGTGGAATGTTATTCGTGGTGAGGTTATGAAACTATTGAATTTAATGAGGAAAGAAGTAAGCCAATATTAATAGGATGTTAGAAATGATAATGGGAAAACTTCAATCAATGTTTGTGTATATGTATATGTATATATATATATATATATATATATATATATATATATATATATATATATATATATATATATATATATATATATATAGTGTGTGTGTATATGCATATATGTATATGTATATGTATATATATGTATATGTGTGTGTGTATATATATATATACATACATATATATATATATATATATATATATATATATATATATATATATATTGTTATTATTATATTTTCCCAAGAATCCCAGCCACCAAATGCTTCGTTTGAAGCTGGAAAATACAACAGCGTATTTCGGGCACTGCCTGACAAGGAAGGGCAAAAGGAATATAGGCCCCTCCCTTGAGCTGTTAATCGCCTTTTAACTTTCTCTTCTCGAACATATAGCTGTGGGAGACTTTGATTTCAGATTCCTAAGCCTGGCCGGAGGCAGATTAAGAGAGGACAGCTGGCAGGAACACCTGGACTGAGTCATAGATGACACCAAGCCCAATCTACCTGTGGGTAACCTCCAGACCCCTGACCAAAGTCATATAAGGGTCTCACCGATGGAACAAATGAGGGAGACGCTGCTGGACGCGAGCGAGACACATTTCCCCCTTCTATTCACGCCTCCTTCAGAGAGCCATGGCCCACCACGTGATCCTATCTTGTAGGGACCTTTAGTCTTCTTACCAGTGAAACCCTTAGCCTTCCTCCGCCGCCATTACCCTCGCTGAAGCCACCTCTTCTACAAGGTAAAGTGATCTGTTGCAAAGGTTCTTCCAGTCAGTCACACTGTTTTAATTCTCATACTAAACTTCCTATTCCCATTTCTAAGTGCCAGTATTTCCATATCAATCTTGCCTTGGTAGGTCAGTATTACGTAAATGCCTGTGTTTAAATAATTACATAAAATCGTGTGTTCAAGGCTTCTTGGCATCCTCTGTGCTCGCCTTGTCCTATGTATATTTTACTGCGTCCTTACTGGCTTTTAATTCGTGAATCTCCGTTTACAGAGGGTTTGCTAGCCATGGAAATCTCTCTTGACTGTGCCTTGTGTCAGCATCATCACACCGACGGATATACTTTCAAGTTTTCCCAGTTATAATTAACCTCTCATGCCTTGCATGCCTGATTAGTCCATTTCATCTTCTGATATTTCATTTCATGTAAATACACATAACTTAAACTTACCCTATCGTGTTTATGTTACAAATACCTTGTGAGTAGAGCCCTCAGCTCAGATAAATTCCCCCTTTTTCCCTTGTTTTTACGATTTCCTGAATCAACGGCAGTCAGATTTTATACAAAATAGAGGTAAGTAACGAAATCATTCATTTGGAGTCTCGGCTCATGGTAAGCATTTCCCAGGTAAAATCGTAAATATATATATATATATAAATATATATATATATATATATATATATATATATATATATATATATATATATATATATATATATATATAGATATATATATATACATATATATATCGCATCATTCTTTGCAGATTGTCAACGGCCTTTAGTTACCAAATTGTCTCACAAATCCACCTCGTATTCTATCTTTATAAGATTCTAGGGGGTCGTGAAGGCTGGGAAATCTGCTTACCGGTCATTAAGGCACTTTCATCAATGAACCCAACCCACGCAATGGAATGGCATCACTCAGTAAGCCGACATTAGCTTAAATAATGGCGCTCTTTCGTGGGGGATATTGCCCTAGGCGGAATTTATTCTCTCTTTATATGGCTACGTTTTATTTTTGTATGTAAACATGACTAAACACAACATTCCTTAAGATTTAAATAAAACAACACTGTAAGACTGTCCTCTTTGCGAATTTCAGGATACTTAGGAACTATTCAAATTTTTCAAATTAAAAAAAACTGATTGACATATATTGCATATACATCAAATGGGTTGTATCAGCATACTGGTACACCCTCCAAAATATTTTAACAACATATCATTCACTTCCCCAAATTACTTATTCCAATAGAAATTGGGAAACTTCTTCATAATTCTTGGAACCATATTATTGTTAAGCAAATAACACACATCTTCAATCTTTGTGGAAACGAGGCGGGAAGTGAAATCTCCATAAATAGCGCTTCAAGATATTTATTTACACATAAAACAGTCAAAAACAGTCTATAACACCCTTGCATCTATCCAGAAGACGTTTTTTACACTTTTTTTGTTTACAATTTGTCGTTCACAGTGCCATACAAGCGATGAAAAAAATTGTCAATAAGCCAACCTAAAAAAAATTTTCAACAATAACGCTTCAGGATCTGTTATTTAGACATAAAACAGTTGAAAACTGTTAATATCTAAAATCTGATAATTCCTCGAAGTTCGGCGGTCGGCATGCCCCTTATTAGCAATATAATGTAAGTAGAGGCTAATGGAAAATATCCGCACGGCAAATTACACGTTTCGTAAAGGAAAGTAATCAAGGTGACATCACAGGATTTTTTTTTTACTCTCTTATTCTCATTCGTTTCTACGTTTCCCATTTCCAGTTTTCTCTCCGCTTTCTATGTTTATTTCCCTCTAGCATTTCTTATGCAAAGCAGCCGAAAGACCTCAAGAAAAATCTCTCATTTTACCTATTTCAATTAACGACTGGATAATCTGAATTTTCGTTTTTTTTCTCTCATATTGACAGTCTTAATTTTTTTTATTTTTCATTTTCAGAACAAAAAAATTTTTCCTTTGTTTTATTCTGTCGGCATTATGCTATTTCTTACACACATCTGATTAAGGTAAAAAACTCATTGACATAGTCGGGACCGATGTACACATAATAATAATAATAATAATAATAATAATAATAATAATAATAATAATAATAATAATAATAATAATAATATACAATATATATATATATATATATATATATATATATATATATATATATATATATATATATATATATATATATATATATATATATATATATATATATATATATATCTATATATATATATATATATATATATATATATATATATATATACTGCAACTACTAACTTCACGCACAACAACCAAATATTTGCGATATCAGACAAGTTACAAATGAGAAAAAAACTACACTTTACAACGAGCGTAGACTTTGAAGTTATCAACGTCAAACAAAACTGAGTTAAAAATAAGACAGCGAAAAAATAAGCTCTATAAGAAAACGATGCTTTTGAAAGCGGGGAATTTATTTATGACTGAAACATTGGAGCCCTGAATGAGAACACCTCTCTAACAATATGCAAACTTTAAACTTTCGAAACAAATTACGATATTTTCGGAATTGCATTTTTTTTTCAATCTATTGACCTATGATTTTTCATGACCGTTAAAATCAAGAATACATGAAACATCCTCATAAAATGAATTAATAAAAACTTACTGTCGTAAAATAGTGATGCATGTTAGGTAGGGGAATGGTCAATCTCAACAATTAGCACAATTACAGGACATTAACAAGTGTTCGAATGAGTGTGGAATGGCCTGCGACTACAAATAAAGTACGAATGTGGATAGTGAGCATAACCTGAAGAAACTGGTGAAAGCGTTTGAAAGTACTGTATCTGCAAGCGGGGAAGGCCAAGAGTAAATGTGAGCAAAAGTAAAGTTATTAGGTTAAACGAAAGCCACGAACAATAATGGATGAAGGTGTAATAAAGTAGAGGCGAGTTACTTAAAAATAAAAGCAAGGAGAGTGGCAGGATGTGTGCAAAAGATTTGGAGTTGGCTTCATCAATAGAAGCCAATACTGAAAAGTGTGATGAGATTGTTGAGCTAACTATCCGGTATAGAAGGGAAGTTCGGATGTTAAACGGGAATTAAAAGTAATGATCCTCTTAGAGGAATTACTTTTTGTATAGCGTGTGTGGTATAAAAAGAAATGATAAGGTAAGATTATTATTATTATTATAAAGTAGTTTAACGACCACTGAGCTGACTTTCAGCTCTCATAGGGCTGGCCCGAAGGATTAGAATAAAATGCCAGGTCTAGGCCTGAGGCCAAGCGCTGAGACCCAATAGGTCATTCAGCATGATGATGAACAAATTAAAATGAAATTAAAAACTGCACATAGGCACATGTTCTCACACTGCAACACATACACACAACAAATACATTTACTCATACTTCCGCACTTCCACACTAAAAAGGTATATTAAAATTCAGAATACGATAAGTAATATTGAATTTTTTTTTAATTCGACAAATGCTATAAGGGTTTCGTGCTTTTATTGTTTACTTATTTTTTATATATTTTTTTTTTTATTAAATCACATTTCCTCATGAACAACAAAATCGGAATGACTGAAAATGTTAAAGATTCTGAAAAATTTTCTTTCACTTATTTATTTCCAAAAGTTGACAGTCGCGGTTGATCATACTTAGGACACTCACATGACACATGTCTGACGTTATTATCACCTTGCACTCTGAGCACTCGGGAGCCGGGCCACGTGGGCTGCTCATTAAGTGTCCATGTTTCAGACGAGTATGGCCTATTCTGAGACGTGTCAGAATTACTTGTGCATGTCTCTCTCTCTCTGATACGATGAACTCCATTTTTTGACATTAGGTTTTATTTGTTTTAATTTATTATTTTCAGGTACTTCATTCCATATATATTGCCATATATTTTTATTATTTTCAGGTACTTCATTCCATATATATTGCCATATATTTATGATACCCATCTTTATGCGTGTTACATAATGGGTAACAGGGATATTCTCATTTGATCTTGTCATGTGGGTTGTTTCTTTGGCAGCTTTATCTGCCTCTTCATTTCTTTTGATCCCTATATGGGCAGGGATCCAACACATTTCTACATTTTTCCCGTTATTATATAACTTATGAAGAAATAATTTAATCTGTTGTATAATATTATTAGGTAAGAAACGAGAAAATAAATTAAAGTGGTAAAAAAAAAAGAAGTATTGGTGAACTGATAGATCAGATTCTTTGCGATGGTTTGATCACAGCGAAAGAATGGAGGATAATAGGTTTCTGCAAATAGTGCTTAATTCGGAAGTACTAGAGGGAATTACGATAGGTTACCTAAAGAATAAGAGATGGATGATGTTGAAAACTTCTAGAAAGGAAGGCTTTTAACACTAAGGGGGTGGGGGTGCAAGGCAGCCAAGTGTGAATGGCGCATTCAGCTTAGGGGTGTTAGATGAGCCGCTGTTGAACTTTTTGTGAGGGTATATAAAGCCACCAATGATGAGGAAGTTTTGGGAACCGGATTCAACTGCAATTTAACAGTTAAAAGTATTTATGTGACACTAACCTTGTATTTTATTTTGAACCACCCTCTGAATATACATACATACATTGCATACATATATATATATATATATATATATATATATATATATATATATATATATATATATATATATATATATATATATATATATTTGTTACGTGTGAGGTCTTGGTTGATCATGCCATTATTAATTTACGTAATTTTTTCATGACCCTGCAAACCAAGATAAAATGTAACTGCCACTTGAAGCCAAAGTTAACCTCAAGACAGTCGTTAATTAGCCAAAGGTCGCCAGTTAAGGGTTATTAACCTTAACAAAAGAATATTTGAGATGAATTTGATTTTAAACTCAACGGTTCTTCCAAACATTCGACACTAGGCATAAAAAGCATCGAGATTTAACCTGATTTTGCTTACCCTAAATCCTAGGTATTTTACTGGAACAACGGGGTTGAAGCTCACAATATAATAATTAGGCTTAATCTAGACTTCGTAAACACATATACCCTAAGGGGTGGCTGAAGGAAGAAAACAAAGAAATGCGAAATACAGAAAAAAGATAAAAGAATGGGCGAAGTTTTTGAAAAAAAGCGACTTTACCTTGGGGCGAGCGCAGCGCACCAACACCGCGAACGAGTCTTCCACTGCTTCTTCACTTCACTAATATAATAATAGGCAAAGAAAGGGAGAAGAGGCCCCGTTGGACATGTGGTCTCTCCGAATGCTCCAGTCTCTCTCTAGTTCCCTGACCGGCTGGGTCAAAACAGGCCTACAGTCATGCCTTAGGCGTCTGCTCTGTTAAAACATTCGCCACGAGAGGTGAAAGGAAAAAAGGACTTTGGGACCACCTATTCTTAAGTTGAATATGGAAATTTTCCTATAGGTGGAAGGCCTAACTTACCTATCCCGTTCTCCAACGGACGTTGAGGTTTGAACTGAAGGCGGCTCTAATGCGGACAAAGCAATTTCCCTGTCTTGATCAGGCTGATACTACTATCCCTAAATGTTCGAGGGCTAACAGCGTAAATATTTATAAAAGCTCCCCCTTTAAGGGGCCTTCACTCCCTTTCGGCGTGAAGGTCTGTACTAAACAAGCTGTTCCTCTATTAGGTTATTCTTCTTCCCTGAGCAGATTAGTCCTGGATTTAGCCTACTAGCTACAGAACTACTAACCTCAGATAGGATATGAGCTATAATCACTACTTTACCTAATTCTAGCAGTACTAGAAGGTGCTCACGGTTATAAGGCAATTTCTACAATCATGATGTGTTTTAGACCTACCTAGTGGTACATTCTATGATATTCCTAGCCTAACCTATCCTAACCCGACATTAGCACCAACATAAGAGTTAATATTCTAACTGAATTACAACATGGTTTATGTTTAATACAATTAAAATTTACTAGTTAATTCATGAGGTTGCCTCATATGATAAATGGGTGCCTCACTGAGGTCTTAGGCCATGCGTGTCACGAGCATCGTGGCTCGTTTCACAATAGTTAAGATTACCTGAAATTAGTTATGCTACTTACATGATTACTGCGGCTCGGTGGTAAGTGGAAAGAACAAGGCTACTAAATTGATGCACCGTGCTTTTAAGGCCCCCAGGCTAGGTACCAATAAAGGAAGAGATCACACTGGCTACCTTCTCTGGGCAAAGGGGCCAGGATCTCTTAGATGTTAGGGCACTGTGCCGAGAGGGCACTAGTGCCAGGATGAGCATAGCTCGGCAACTACTGGGCTCTCTTCCGCCCCTTCTTCTTCTTCTTCCCGGAGTTCTCCAAGGCCTGTCAGTAGCTGGCCCTAGCAGGTGATGAAAGCACCGACTCCGGGACAGGCCAGAAGGGCTAGCGGGGCGAAGTCAGGGGCAACTGCAAAAGCTGCGGAGGACTCTACTCCAGCTGCTGCGACAACCGAGCGCAGGCGCATCTCGACTCTCGTCCGGATGCCAGTTCCTGGTCTTCCAGGAAGGGTACCCTTTCGATCCTCAGGTTCATCCCCTGAGTCAAATTTGCAAAGAATAATTTTGCAAAGAAGAAGTTTCGGGTGCTGGGGCTCTCCAGTCGCGATGATCAACTGCATGGGGAATCCTAAATCTCCCGGAGGAGGATTCGCCTCATGATTTAGACCAGCATAGGGCCTTTTCCGTGGTAGCTCAACGTGCGGATCTGGAGTCTGGCACTGCTCAGTGCTCGCCAAGTGGCACTGGCAGCAGTTGAGGTCAGGCATGCCTGACAAGGGTCCCGAGTGCAATACTCTCGGATGACTCTGGGTTTGGCTGCGGCAGAGATTCCTGCCCCAGCAGAGATCGTAGCCTCTCGGTGAGTTTTGTTCGGGGGCGTCGCTGGGCGTTGCTTGTTTGGGCAGCCCTCCCAGTTTGTGGAGTGGTCTGCCCGCTTGCACGTCCTGCAGCGGTACTGCTCCCTCCTGAATCTCTTCGCGGGAGGAGGGGGGGAAGACCTCTTGGTGGGCCAGCCCTTCGCAATTGGAGAGGGCTAGGCTGGAATAGTTTGGGTTGTGCCTTCCGCGGACCACTTTGGTGGGCGGAAGGTGGAGGTTTGTCACTATTGAGAGTGTTAGATGGGGCCTCCGTGGATGAGGTAACGCAGCTGCGGAGTGGCGTTGGTGACGGCTTCTGCAGAGAAGACTCACCCAACAAGAAGACCACTCGGGCCGATTCCACCTACCACGCCAAGGCGGTGGGGCATCGTGCCCCAAAGGTGTCATTACCTGGAGTTGGACTGTAGGAGCGGTAATGGTGTGGCCCTCTATCCACTTCATTTCCCACCGGGTTTCTTCCGTCAACCATGGCACCAGCTGGCATTCTGGGCCCTGATGATCAGGCTAATGTCTGCCGCAGTGTCTACTGTGACCGGAAGGGTCACGGGCAGGCTAGTGCTCTGAAGAGGGCCACCGAGATGAACTGGGTTTCAGTCTCTCGGGTAAAGGATCGATGCGGACCAGCAGCAGAAAAATGAAGTGCTGATTAGGTTGACAAATTTGGTGGTGAGGGACATGATGTGGACAGGCCAGAGATCCAGCATTGTAGTGGCTAGCAGCCCACAGGATTGCACGGGCCTTTTGGATGGCTCGGTGGCCTGCAGTAACTGTTGGAGGAGAGGCTGAGCGGATGAATCGGAGCGGAGTTCTGGCTGGTAGGGTTAGGCTGCTTATGAGTGCCGAGTTTGTATCAGCACTCAGCTTCAGCGTGGCCCCCTTCTTGCAATAGTTGCACAGGGTCTTGCTAGCAGTCCATTATTCCGGGCAGTGGAGTTCAAGAGGTAGGCGGAGGGATGATTCGCTTCGAGAGAGTGCTGTCGACTGATTGAAGGTTTCCCACGAATCAGCCATGCGACAAGCTTCCATAAGTGTGGAGGGCTGTTTATCGTTAAGATATACAGCAAGGGGCTGCACACATTGAAAGAGGTCTTCTAGCTGTCCGATTGAAGAGATCTCAACGTCGTGCAGGCCAAGGAGTCGAACCAGCACGCATGCGGACTGGGTTTTGCCAGGACATGCCCATTCCGTCCAAGACCAGCCGACTTCTTGGCAAGACCTGCGGAACCGCTGTCTCCATTTTTCTGGGGTTATCTCGTGAGGCCTTGGTAATGACCTCTGAACTTCCGCCATGTTGCCTCTCTGGCTCTTCTCCAGTGAGAGCGCTGCCAACTTTCCCTCCATATGCTTGGCTAGTATTAAGGCCTCTCTCCGTCTCCGTGGTGCTGTAGTTATCGAAAGAGCCTCGATCTCCTCCAGCCATGGCTTTGGCTCGTCCTCAGTCCACTTGGGGACTAGGAATTGATGCTCGGAAATTGGGCGTTTGATGCAGCAGGTGTAGGACTGGAGGCTTGCTGTCGAGCCATAGCTTCGGCATTCTCCATTTTCGCTCTCTCAGCTCGAGCTCCCCTTCTCCTTTAGGGCTAACTCAGTTTCCTTGCAGGCTAACTCATGCTGTCTCCTTTCTTCTCTTTCCTCTTCATATTGCCTTTGCTCAGCATCATACACCCTTCGTTCTTCTTCATACTTCCTCTGCTCTTCTTCATACTTCCTCTGCTCGGCTTCATACTTCCCTCTGCTCCAGTCTTTCTTCCTTCTCCCTTGGCCAAGTCGTCCACTTGCTCCTTAACCCAGGTGGTAAGTTCCGAAGCCGGTGAGACCTGCCGCGTCCCCAGCCCAGGAAGGTTTCACCAATGCTCTGCTGCCATGGTTCTGGTGGGGAAGGGCGCTAACCGGTCGACTGGGCGTACTTGGGAAGCGAGGAAGTGTCTCTTCAATGACGTGGCACCCTTTCAAAGGTGGCACTGTAGTTTGGGTGTGCCGTGTACAGGTCACACTGGTGGCACTCAGTATCCCTAGGCACTGGTGCAGGTTAGGTCCCCAGAAGAACCTTCTCTTCTGTGTTCCCTTTGTTTTCTTTAGTGGCACTTATGGTGCCAATGTGTTCCTAGGACCCTCTACTGAGTCAACTAGGCTATATGGGAGGAAAGGCACTCTACACCCCTGCAGAGTGCAACAATCGAATGAGAGAGAAAGAAGGTAAAAGGAGAGAGAGTAAAAGAGAGAGAGAGAGAGAGAGAGAGAGAGAGAGAGAGAGAGAGAAGTAAGCTATTCAAGTGATGACAGTGCTGCAAATTATTGGCACTGTGGAATAAAGTGAATTTTTTTTTTTTTTTTTTTTTTTTTTTTTAAAGATCCTCGTGGTGGCTGGTCCCAGTACCGGCCCCAGTGCTGGCCCCTTCTTTTTCAGAGGTGAAAACTACTGTTTGCTTCGGTCTGGGTAGCAGGCCTCACTCGTGACCGACAGTTTATCACTGTATTGTAATTACTCTTAACTTGTCCTCATCTATTGTGGGACAGAGGTGTTTCTTTATTTGGCTTATTGTATTGAGATTAATTAGCCTAGTGTCGAGCCGTTCTTTCTTTGAAAGAGGGTCACGTACACTTAGGTTAGGAATACTTACTTGAATGACGAGAGAGAGAGAGAGAGAGAGAGAGAGAGAGATTTTCAATCAGCTTAATTTCTTGCTGCTTGAGAACATGTAAGCAAAGATTTTATACATGCACAATGGCATGGATCTTAATAAAATGATATAGAATGCGTCGTCTTGCTTTCTTAGGGATTACTTTATTATCTTAATTTTTCTGGGAGCCGACGTCACAAAGTTTATCGTAAAATTTTAAATTCTCTTTATATGATTTTTATAGCAGGTATTGTAGGAACTTGTTATGGTACTCCCTAACTAAGGCCTATCTTTCCTGCCCTAAATTGTCTTTTGTTTTTTTTTCTCTAGCTAAGATATTGCTAGGTGGGTTCGCTGAAAGGAAAAAAAATATATGACCCAAGATTGGCTCGGGCAGAGTCTGGTCACAACAGCGGATGACAATAAAAAGGTCTTAAGATGGCGGAAAAGTCCCGTTAGGGCCTAAATTTCAAAAACAACCTCTGGCGAAGAAGGAACACCAAAATGGTCAGTTTCTCTCACAAACAGTTCGAACAATTTCAAAACAACGGCGCGAACACGGAGGAGGAATCCAAATGCATGGTATTTTCTTTTTTTCAAACAAATTCAAAACACCATAACAAATGCAGGTATCAGATTTTACTTTAAATATACCACTCATGCATGGCGTTTTACGTTACGGATGGAAAACTAAATTTGCAAACAACTTTGTCTTTTGTTATCGTATTCTCACCGGACATTAAACAAAAAGAATGAAAAAGAGAAATGCTAGTCTGCCTGCGTAAATTTACATTGTTGAACGGTACCTTTATTGTAAAATTACTATTTCAGTTCGTTGCTACTTCATTGACACGGTTTTTGAATGATTCCAGCTATATGCAAACAATAACGTCCCGGAATTGCCCGTATGATTAGTATATTACTTTGTGTACATGAAACGGGCTCGCGATTCGGCCTTAGTAACGACACAAATTGTGATTCTCTCGTTCTCGAGTCACTCTTTCCTCCCTACGCTAATTCTCGCTACACTTGTTATTATAACTATTCTCTTTACTGCTTATTATTATGCCTCGTTCCTTGTTTGGAAGAATGAAATGGAGTTCGATATCTGACTTTTTATTTTGGAATTAATGTAATTTAATTTCCTTTTCTCCAGATTCTTTCTCTAAAATGTACTTTAGATTCTACGCAAGGTCGCCAATATTACGTGTGAGGTCTTGGTTGATCATGTATTATTCAATTTCGTAATTTTTACGGCCTGCAAACCAAGATTATACGTAACCTGCCACTTGAAGCCAAAGTTAACCTCAAAGACAGTCGTTAATTAGCCAAAGGTCGCCAGTTAAGGGTTATTAACCTTAACAAAGAATATTTGAGATGAAATTTGATTTTAAACTCAACGGTTCTTCCAAACATTCGGACGCTAGGCATAAAGCATCAGATTTAACCTGATTTTGCTTACCTAAATCCCTAGGTATTTTACTGGAATAACGGGTTGAAGCTCACAATATAATAATTAGGCTTTAATCTAGACTTCATAAACACATATACCTAAGGGTGGCTGAAGGAAGAAAACAAAGAAATGCGAAATACAGAAAAAAAGATAAAAGAATGGGCGAAGTTTTTGAACAAAGCGACTTTACCTTAGGACGAACGTTAGCGCACCAACACCGCCCGAGCGGAGTCTTCGCAATTGCTTCTTCACTTCCACTAATATAATAATAGACAAAGAAAGGGAGAAGAGGCCCGTCCGACATGTGGTCTCTCGATGCTCCAGTCTCTCTCTAGTTCCCTGACGGCCTGGGTCAAAACAGGCCTACAGTCATGCCTTAGGCGTCATGCTCTGTTAAACATTCGCCACGAGAGACAGGCAGAAAGGAAAAAGGACTTAGGACTGTTTTATTCTTAAAGTTGAATATGGAAATTTTCCTATAGGTGGGAAGGCCTAACTTACCTATCCGTTCTCCAACGGACGTTAGGTTTGAACTGAAGACGCTCTAATGCGACAAAGCAATTTCCCTGTCTTGATCAGGCTGATACTACTATCCCTAAATGTTCGGAGGGCGAACAGCGTAAATATTTATAAAAAAAAAATATATATATATATATATATATATATATATATATATATATATATATATATATATATATACAGCAGAATCTACTGCAACTTTTACCAGATACATATGTATTTGTAATAACTACAATGCCCTCTTAACTTCTATTCTTTTCCAGCTTTTTTTGAATACGCTTGTTCCATATATATATATACATATGTATACATATATATATGTGTATATATAATATATATATATATATATATATATATATATATATATATATATATATATATATATATATATATATATATATTTATATATATATATATATGTGTGTGTAATATATATAAATATATATATATATACATATATATATAATTTCCTGTGGCACCCACAGGGATGCATAGGGCCTAGGGCCTCGATGAACTCATGCCACCACATTCTGTCCTGGGCTAGCTCCTCAAGATCTCCCCAACACTCGTCTCCTGCTTCCCACCTCATTGTTCTCAACCACGTCTCCTTTGGCCTACCTCGACCTCTTCTACCAAGGGCAACCCACCCCATTACTTCTCTAATTCTGTTATTTGATATCCTATCACTGCAATTAATTCCTAATATTCTTCTGAGCACCTTATTTTCAAGTGCTAAGAATTTTATTATCCGAAGTCACTGTATTGTACTATGACTCATGCCCATAAATCAAAATACTCCTAACCATTACCTTATAAATTTTGATTTTTGTATGCACAGAAAAACTGTTATTATTCTAAATATTTTTAAGCATTCCCATTGCCTGATGAGACCTTCCATAAATTCTGTGCTCAGGGAACAATCCTTATCTAAATAAGTTACCTAAATATTTAAACTTATCCACTTGCTTTAAAACCAGGCCTTTAATTAGACAATCCTGTGCATTTTCAATATTTACATTCATAATTTCAGTTTTTCTACTATTAATAACCAAACAAACCTTTCGACTTTCACTCTCTAGAGTCTAGACAATCCAACACTCTCTGCATCTTCTCTGGTCCCTCGCAAATCAAAACCATATCATCAGCATAATCCAAGTCAAGAAGTTTCCCATTTTCTCCCCAGAGTATACCTGCATCCGTTTTTCTTTTAACCTTTCTCATAACGTAATCTACGACCAATACAAACAGAATGCCACCCTGAATCACACCAGACTTAACTTCAAACACCCATCAGCCATCACTTTACAAAATGCGCCCTCATGCATGTTCATGATAACCGTCACAAACTTTATCGGTATTCCATAATGCCTCAGGATTTTTCCCACAGTCCGTCTCGAAATACCATCAAAGGCCTTTTCAAAATCAACAAAACAAAGACTTAACGGAGTTTTCATTTCATTAGCTTGCTGCATTAAATGCCTAACTATGAAGATCTGATCAATGCAGCCCCGCCCCTTCTAAAACCGGCCTGTTCATCCCTCAAAACACCATCAACCTTTGGCTCCAACCATTTCAACAATACTCTACTGAAAATTTTCAAGGCTACAGGTGACAAAGTGAATCCACTCCAGTTACCACGCCTACTCAGATCTTTCTTTGGAATTTCAATGATCACACCATTCTTCTACCCTAATAGCATTATCCTCGTCACCCTTATCTCATTGAATGATATCTTCAAGACAAATACTAATCTACCCTCCACCACTTTAAACATTTCGGGGAATAGACCATCCTCTCCTGGTGCCTTATAATTCTTTAACTGTTTTATTGCCTTTACTGCTTCTTCTAGCCTAATCTCACCTTCATCAATATTTAAATCTTCCTGAGTAGGTGGGACATCCTCTTCGCGGGGGGTGGGGGGGACTGGTCTATTAAGAACTGTCTCAAAGTGCTCTTTCCATCTATTTCTGATTTCAACATTTTTGGTCAATAAATTACCTTCCATATCCCTGACTGGTATATCCTTACGCTTATCAGCAAAGCCACTCAGCTTTATATGCTATCCTTTGACTCTGACCACCATTTTTATTAATTAATTTTCCAGTTTCCGCAACCTTTTCATCAACAGATCTTCTTTTATCTCTCTTATTTAGCCTTTTAACGTCTGAACCAAAATTCAAGTACATGGTTCTTGCTAATTCGAAATCTTCATCACTAACAAAATGCATCTCACTCCTCAATTTTGCCTCACCTCTCTTTTTTATCATATCCCGTGTTTCCTAAGACATCCACATCTTTTTCCTCAATCTGAGTCTCCTTCTGATCATACAACCAACAACCTCATGCAAATCTTTATTCACATCCCCCGACATCTCATCTACACTTCTCCCTCCTTCCTCCGATGTTTCCAACAAAACAACCTGTTTCTGCATTCTATTCTAAATTCCTCCTTTTCCTCTCGTTCCCTTCTAAGCATATCAATAACGTACCTATCAACAACAGGTTTCCATTCTTCTGACTTTTTAGCTTAAGTCTTATTTTTGCAATGATGAGACGATGATCACTACCAATATCTGCTCCCTGATTAACACGACCATCTAGCAAAGAGCTTCTATGCCTTTTACTAACAGCAATATGATCAATCTGATTTTTATATTTTCCATACGGTGACCCCCATGTCGTCTTGCATATATTGTGATGTTGAAAAAGTGTGCCCTCAATGACTAAGTCATTTGCTAGACAGAAACTCCCAAACCTTACTCCATTTTCACTCATCCTACCACCGACACCTATGTTAACCACACAAGCCGCAAATCCCCCATTCGAGCAGCCCATTATGTCTAGCAACTCTTCCTATTCCTTCCTGCAGTTTTCTATAAAATGCGTCTTTCCTTTCATCAGGTGCATCATTAGTGGATGCATAACACACAAAGAGACTGATGTTACCATGATTTGACTTGAACCGTGCGTACTACAATCGCTCGTCCATAGGATCCCATTCACATAGAGCCTTCTTTGCCTTGCATCCCAGTAGCAATCCTACTCCCTGATAATGCATTCCATCCCGTCGGCCAGACGTTAACAAACAATTATCCTCCAAATCCAATTTATCGACTCCAGTTAATTTTCTCTCTGTTACGCACTAATGTCTAATTCATAACTTTGCAAAACTGCCATCAATTTTGCTATCCTGATTTAGCGTTCTCACATTCCAACTGCCAATTTTGATAGTATTTTTAGCATAAATAAGAGTTAGGAGACCGTGAGATTCTTAGCACCCCCTGCCCATTTAAGGGCTTCACGGGACTCGGGGGCCGTTCCTCTACTGTCAGAATCCATCAAGGTTTCTTTGGCTAACCACATGAACACTTAGCCACAGTGTTGCAGTCGCAGTAGGCAGCTAACTTGCCTGCATGCCCACACCCGAAACGTTCAGCTATGCTGAGGCCAATCGCATGCCGGCGTGCTTCCCAGCCATTTCACTCTCAAAGAGTTTATCTGCATGAGAAGTAGACACCTCCCTGCTCCCCACACTAGCTATATACTGTTATCAATGTATAAAGCCACACTCATAATATATATATATATATATATATATATATATATATATATATATATATATATATATATATATATATATATATATATATATATATATATATATATATACGTATGTATGTATATGTGTGTGTGTGTCCATGTGTGTGTGTGTAGATCTCGAACAAAATTAAAATGTTAATAAAATAATAAAGAAAACGATGCTAAAATATTTCTCAACAAAATCATAGTACTTTTATTGTGCCCAACGCCGTTATTCCGGAATGCATAAAAGTGACATAGGCATTTGAATTGTTGAAAGGTGTCCCCCAAATGTCTCCGGTTATTCCATCAGTTCACAATGGTCCCCACACCAGAAAAGACAAAAGGACGTTTGTTCCATCAAGTAAAATTCTTCTTCCCATATTCACTCTGAGACTCTTTTTTATGGTGGCCTGGCGACATCAGAAACCCTGATAAAACAAACAACAAAAACAAAAAATAAATCAATGTACGAGACAGATACCGTGCTCCGCATAAAAGAGACTGCAACTTGTTTACTGCAATTGGTTCAAAAGATATTTACAGCAATACAAACGACAGGCATACTTGGAGATAGAAATCCATGGTCTTACCTGCATAAAACCATTTCGTGTCCTTGTTTTGATATTCAGTACATTCATGCCAGAAGGTAATTCTCTCTCTCTCTCTCTCTCTCTCCTCTCTCTCTCTCTATATATATATATATATATATATATATATATATATATATATATATATATATATATATATATATATATATATATATGGCTGGGGAGTTAAACAGTGGGCCTAGCGACACACTGGCCATGTGTCATAGGCATTAGGACCTGTCCCCACTCTGGCCGTCGGCCTAAGAAACAGGAGATCAGCGCCTGCCTATGAGCCTACAGAGGCCCAGGAGGACTTTAACTTAACTAATATATATATATATATATATATATATATATATATATATATATATATATATATATATATATATATATATATATATATATCAGAGTGCGTGTGTTAGCAACAGAAGGAGGTACAAGCAAGAGATGATAAAAATTTCTATACTTGGAAAGAATGAACAGAGTATTTTGAGGTTGTCTTCCCATCTGCCCAGAATGAACCACAATAGTTGGCGAAAAGGTTTATCAATAAAGAATCCTGAAAGAAGGGAAGAAAATGGAACAAGAAACATTCTCACTAACCGGTCATTTAAAAATGTTTCGATCTTGCTAATAAGTTGATGTAACGGCAACTTTTTGTGAAAGTTCATTATATACCTAATTACATAGCTATACACACGAATTCGGTTTTTTTAATTGTCTGCATTTATTACATTGAAGAGGAAAGCCTTTTAAAGATACAACGTGCAAATTAAATTTTGGAAAAAAAAAAGGATGCCTTTAGATTGGGAATCTGCTATAAACGGGCGTAACAGTCAAAGAAATCTTTGAAGGCATGTACACTTTCTTATTCTACCGCTTAGATGTGGACTGCTGAATTTATGCAGGGCATAGACAGTACAGATGCCACTCCATCAAAAAATAGGACATCTATCACTAATTAAAGAATAACTGTCCAACAATAACAACGAGCAAAAGGAAACACTACTGGCTCAGTGCACAAGATACTGACTGTATAGTTTGAGACTTATTTGGATGTCACAAATCATGACATCTTGGGGTTAAGGGAGCTGTCTGCAAAAGGGTACAAGTTTTGACACATTTTGGCAGTTCTGCCTGTAAATAGTTTCTACTGATTAGTAACTCAAGAAAACATAAGGGATCAAACACTGAAATCAAACAGGAACACTAAAGTGTTCCAACTCTCCAAAAAGTCAAATAAGCAGCATCTGTCTTTTGGGATTGTGAGAGTATATTCATGACAAGATAACACTGGAGAAAGGCTGCACTGTAGAATTCAACTGATCTGTCCAGAAAAAAAATTTAGAAGAAAAATAAATAAGTTCCGAGCTAGGGTGACAGAAATGAAAGACGAATGAGCAGCATTTATGACTAGAGATAACCCTGCAGTATTTGAGGCGTCTATGCAAACCGGAAAGTAACTATGGCCGTTTTTCATGATTCTGTGCCAGAGATTCAATAATTAAAAGATAACTAGACAAAGAATTAACTTGATTTCTCTGAAGACGCCACATACTCTAGTAAGAAAAATTTCTTACACAAGAACTCCTGCGTTTAAAATTCATATGAACTATCATGAAAACCGAAGAAGATCGGTATCAGAATCTGGGACACCTAAATTTATTACTTCACGAATACTGGGCTATATACGTGGTCTGTTGCCCTACTATTTCTCTAATATTTTCGTTTTCATAAACTGTTCCTATCGGAAATCTCCAACAAGTATAATAGTAGGCTGAAAATTCTGACCAGGATGAACATCTTTAATCGGGTAAAAATTACGGCAGAATTATCTTTGTTATAATTATATGGTTACCCAGTCATTAATTAACCAGAGTATTTAATGCCTCACTGCAAAATGAAATTAAATTGCGCAGTCAGTCCTACACGTCAGTTATTCAGGATTGAAGATAGGCTTAACTGTATAATTCTAGATTTTACACACACACACAATATATATATATATATATATATATATATATATATATATATATATATTTATATATATATATATATATATATATATATATATATATATATATATATACATATGCTTACGTGTCACTTAATTGCATATGACAATAAATTTAGTTGTGGTCACAGGTAAAAAATAAAAGAAAGTAGTACCAAGTTCTTGGTACTTCTCTCCCTATTTTTCCTTCAGTTTAACTGAATATACATATATATATATATATTATATATATATATTATTATATATATATATACATATATATATATATATATATATATATATATATATATATATATATATATATATATATATATATATATATATATATATATATAATTATAAGCTTGCAGTACTGCCTGTATAAGGTGTTAATGATACCCTCCATCCTTGAGGATACGAGCTGCCTTTCACTAAAGCGATACATCATCACTTCGTCCACCCGTTACAGATGTCATTAAAGGTTCTCACAAGTCTTTCTGAAATGCCTTTGCTGACATCATGACGGTCTCTGACCTGTCTAAGGCCCACCTACTCCGACTAATCACCATTTGCCTAACTCATTGTTTCGGTCAACAGTGGCAGAATGGATTTTTCAGGAAGCGGGTTCTCAGCTGTTTCTCCTATTGGATTGAACTTTGGTATCATTATTTTGTGTATCCCTCAGTGGCAGGATCATTGCAACTAGTATGTTTCAATGACAGCAAAAAGAAAAAAAACTGAAAATCTTACAAACATAGGGAACTCGGTTTGAAGAATATTCCTACAACAAACTTGTTTGAAGTGTCGATAAGATTATGCGTCGTGCACACTAAAGCGTTTCTTGCTCGGAGTCGTGTTTGATCTGGCGTCTAGGTGGGAAAATACCGAGAAGTAAGGGAAGCGCTCTATAGACAGAACCAACAGTGGGGTGTGTTTATTTAAACTACCCCCTTTTTCCTGGGCTTGCAAACCAAACATTTTATGTCAGGTTTATGATCTCATAAAAAGATGGAGAAATGTCTAGTATTTTATTCATGAATTCTCAGTAATCGCCTAAGGTTAGTCCTCACAGTTGTCATGAAAATATTAAATGCTAAAATAGTTGAATACTTGTAAAATAAATTAGATTTATTTAATTTTGGTCACCTCGAGAGACAGTACGCGTAATGGTGTACCCCAGAATTATCCAACAGCATACGTCCCACGACTTGAATATCTACACTAATCTTAGTCCAGTCTTTTCTACGGTAAAAAAAATTAAATGCGCCTAGTTATTGTGAGCTTTTGATAACGAAAGAACAATCAAAACATGCAAATTCGTTCCAGTGAAGTACAGGACAATGTTATGCGCTATATTTTTTATTAGCTGCCCTAATAATTTCTTAACAGGCCGGAGAAAGATTGATATAAAGCTTGTTTTTTATAGTATACAGAAGCTGCAAAGATCAAGTGTTTGTATAAGGACATACAGTGCAGCAGTGTACGGTATTTAAAAACTCCCCCTGATGGCTTCTGACAGGTTCTACGGTCCAGTATTATGAAATGTCTTGCGGCATTGCGGCATTCCTGTTAAATACAGTAGGTAAAGCTAACTGAAATTATCTATGAATGAAGTAGATGCAGAGTTAATGTTGATGGGATCTTGTGAAGTGAATCTGCATTAAACAATTGATTGATAACATTGAGTATCATTTCATATTTACTGTTTGCCTTTCTTTTAGATTTCGTGTTGTAGAAAAAAGTGGTCGGAGGTGAAATCGAAGGTTTAAACCGGAGTAGCCACAGAAACTTGACGGACGTAGAATAGGCAGATGTTGCTATTTTAATTACCAAAACACCACAAGAGTGACAAAACTTGCTTAATAGAACGTATCGCATATCTAGAAAGATACAGCTCAAAATAAGTCTAAGAAAAACAGAAATAATTAGGACAGAGGATACACAAAGGTATGAAATAACATCAAAAGAGAAATGGTAAATGAGGCTGAATCTTAAATCTGTAATAATCAATACAGGTTCTTTTGAGTTAAAATTTGACGAAAGACAAAACAATCAACCAGTGAGAAGGTGGATTAAGATTTGGAAATCAAATAGACTGATATTGCACAGGAAAGCAAGATTGTGCCTAAGTTTAGTTCCATTTGTATTCCTATACGGACTTGAATCTTGTCATGACAATGAAGAGAAAAAAAAGATTTTGTCCATTTGAGAATGAGACATCAATAAGAATATTAGGAGCCAGATGGTACGACAGCTTCAGAAATGATACCAGAAGGAAATTCACAAAAGCTCCTTACATAAATGAGACAATGATGAAAGGGGGAGACAGATGAATTGGTCATGTCTTCCTCACAACCCATGGGGAAATAATAAGTGGCACTATCATCTGGGCCCTTGGGAACAACAGAAGAGGTAGAAGACCTAGACTTACCTGGATGACAATTATAATAAAGGGGGACAGAGGTGTGTGGAGATTGGAGGAGGATAAAGCAAAAGAAAGATATGAATGGCGTAATTTCAGAGGCCCTTTGTGTCAGTCGGCGTTAGAGTTGGTTATGATGATAATGTTTTGATTAACCCACGAAGATTAAACAATGATTCACGCCTGAAGAAACAGGGTTGTTTTGGCGTTGAGGGAAACCCGTCCTTAAGTATTCTTGTTACAAAGAAACTTGTTATACGTTCCCGCTTATTCTTGTTCCAATTAATTAGGCCGTATTACGCCACGGGTCCTTTGTCTAAAAGTATCCTGTATTGATCCAAGTTCTCAACCCCTTGTATCAAAGGATCATTAACTGTACGCTTGAATGCCCTTAGTCAGCGCTGAAAAAATTCTGCTATGCAGGGAAGTACACAGCTCCAGGATTACTACGCTTGTGTGTACATGTCTAATACATGTGCATAGAGTTTAATGGTCCGTATTTCTTACTGGGAAACTGTGAAACGCAATCTAATTAAATTACTTCCTGCAAAGGGAAAAGTGCTTTACCCCTTTTTTTGCCTGTTCTTGTGATGAACTGTAAAATTCTCCCTGTAATATAATTATATCGCAGTAAAGACAACTCTAAGTGAAAGTGCGAATATTCAAGATAAAAATACAATTAAAGGAAAAAATACGCGCAGGTTATATTGGTTAAAGAGACAATTCTATTAATTGTCAGAAAAAACGCAATGGCAGACATTAGCAAAATTACGAATATGAATATGAAACAAAACCATAGAATTGATATAATTTTTGTCAGAAACGATCAAAACCAATTTGGGTTTATTTTATTTTTTTTTTACTTGTATTAGAATAATTAGACGAAAATACCTTCTTGCATGCATCTATATGCATGCGGATTTTATTTGGCAAAAAAATAATAAAGAATATATGCATGAACATTTTGCATTAAGAAAATATTACAATATTCTATGAATTACCTTGACAAGTATTTGCATAACTTTGGCAAAAATGACCAGCCAATGATATTGATAATTGGATATCCGTTAAGGTAAGAATGAGAATGTCCCCCTCTTTAAGCAAAAGATGTATGAAATAGGATTTCTGTCGTCCGGCTAAACGTACTTTCTGTCAAAAAGAAGACTCATGCAATCATTCATGCTTAAAAATTTTTTTTCGTTTTGGATGAGATTAAAGTCCAAACGTCTGACGCTAAGAATATCGTTCGAGTTCTCTCACGATGGTTAATTAGAATAAGTTTGGATGGCTGTTGATTAAAGTGCAGATCATAACTCAATAATTACTTTCTCTCTCTCTCTCTCTCTCTCTCTCTCTCTCTCTCTCTCTCTCTCTCTCTCTCTCTCTCTCTCTCAACATACACACAAACACAACCTTTTTTTACAAACATATATATATATATATATATATATATATATATATATATATATATATATATATATACATATATATATATATATATATATATATATATGTGTGTGATATATAATGTGTGTGTAATAATGCTCTATATATATATGTATATATGTATATATATATACATATACATACATACATATATAATATATATATATATGTGTGCATATATATATATATATATATATATATATATATATATATATATATATATATATATATATATATCTATATATATATAACATTATGGTGAACATAATTCTGAAATAATTTTAGAAACGACAAAAAAGATTTGAGAATATGAAGAAACATGATAAAAGAGATAACGAGAACCTTCAGTGAATGTGAATACTATTTTAAATTTGATATTTTCCAAAAGGATGCACCTAACAACTCACTCACGGTGTAGCACGTCAATATTGCATGTAAGTGCAAATCCCTAGCTGTAGCACAACAGCGGCTACATTTAACAACAGGTTATACTGCAATAACAGCGAAGCAAATTGTGAATTATTGAGGCCATATGCAACGGCGTTATCTCCCTGATTGGAAAACAACTTTACCTTCGACATATTGGGTGGTGGGATCACCTATCGATATTAGGATCTTAATCTGAGTTGCACCGCCTATACATCAATCACATCTTGGCTGTCAGGCGAGTTTCATCATCGAGGATATTGGCCTTGCCTTTGCTACAGTGGCCATTCGTAATCTGATATGAATTGCTTAACCCACGTGAAAATTTTCAGAAATGGAAACTCATTTGAAATATGTCTCTAATTTGAATGTGTTATGGGAATGACGTAAGTTAAAGCAAGTCTCCACTTAATAACGAGTTATAGATTTCTTAATATTGTTTTTTTCTTCAGCAAGTGTACGAGTATTATATTATTGGTCTTTTCTTAAACAAGTGTATCATATTGGTCCTCTCTTAAATAGGTAGAGCTCTTTCGATTGAAATCATTTCGCATAAAAGAAGGCAAAACTCCCGTTTATACATAAATTCAATGAAATTAAATTCTTTCTATTAGCCGGATATATAAGGCTTTCTAGAATGTTTTTTTTCTATTTTAAAATCAAAATTTGTCCTAAGTAGCTTTAACAGTAATGCTAAATTTCCAGTCAATATTCACTGCAAAAGAATAATTTGCTACCGAACAACTAACCGAAGAATCTACAAAGCTAAATTAATAAGGGTTAATAAGGCAGCCAAATCACTAATAAATAAGTGCCCACGTAATAGGATTTCACTAGCAACCTATCAAAGTAGATAATGACTATGACACGTGTTCGGATTTACAACATGACTGAGAGTAAGACACCGAAATATTTAAAAGACCTACCAAAGTCGTATACCTTCTAGCTCACAGAAGCGTAGATGAATATCGATTACAGCAGTGGAGATGCTACAGAGATATAGGAAAAAATGGCTTTGGATCAAACGCTTAGAGTATTCAGGTTGCCACAGAAACTGAAGAGAGAGAGAGAGAGAGAGAGAGAGAGAGAGAGAGAGATGAAATCAGAAGACTGACGGGTAGGATATCCAAGGATTTTAATCTAGCCTGTAAATATCACTGAATTAATTTTCAAGACCGATCGGATGGTATGCATTAAATATTAAAATCTAATTTGAAAAAATGCTGGATGAAGCAGGGTAAATAAACACAATTACACATATCCATTAAAACATCAAATTTACTCGATCGACAAATAAAAGTGCTCTAACATCTACCCAAACTAGATGAATTTCATATATATATATATATATATATATATATATATATATATATATATATATATATATATATATATATATATATATATATATATATATAAATATATAAATATATAAATATATAAATATATAAATATATAAATAAATAAATATATAAATATATAAATATATAAATATATAAATATATAAATATATAAATATATAAATATATAAATATATAAATATATAAATATATAAATATATAAAGATATAAATATATATATATATATATATATATATATATATATATATATATATATATATATATATATATATATATCTTCTTCTTTTTCTTTTAACGTGCTTTTATTCCCATTTTTTGTATGGGGTACGCATGATGCCTTCTTTTGAAGGACTTTTGATTTGGCTTTTGGGGTAGACCTGTGGTCTCCGATCGGCTGCCCTGCCTGACATCGCTTAGACCCTTGTACGTATGTTTCATGTATCATACCCGACCCAACGCTATATATATATATTAATATATATATATATATATATATATATATATATATATATATATATATATATATATATATATATATATATATATATATATATATATATATATATATATATATACACATACATATTACATACATATATGTGTGTGTGAATTTTTTATATATATATATATATATATATATATATATATATATATATATATATATATATACATATATACACACACATACATATATATATATATATATATATATATATATATATATATATTTATATATATATATACACACATATATATTAATTAGACATTTATGGACTACTAGTGAGCAATAGCCCGTGCTAGCACAAGGCTGGCTTAATCTAGATAGATAGATAGTTGGACGTGTGATATGGATAAGTCATGTAACTCCAGATTTAATGAGCGAAGAGCTGAAAATTTAATCTCAGAAATTCCCAACCTTATCCCCAGTAATTGTAGTCAATATACAGAAAGATATACTCGAGTTCTCAAATGAAATCTTCCTATAATCAAACCAACTAAACACAAGAAAAGCACATAAAATTTGAACAGAATGTACAACACAGGCTAAAAAGACGGACCACTTATTAATGGAATTCCCTACAGAAAAGAGCTGCAAGCTTAAAAAAAAATAGAAGGTATCATAGAAAGGAACATCATGTCTCATGACAAAAGGTATCAAGTCCCTGTAAACAACAAATGTCCTGGATGATGATGCAGACAACGTGACAGAATATCATCACAGACAAAAAATTCGCGGTTTAAAGACCTGGTGGTGGGTGAAGAGTCTTCCAAAAGACAGGAACGTTGAGATCCGTGACCAGAGGGGCAAAACTTTGCATCATAAAATCCTCACTACAGGTAGGAATAACACAGGAATGCGCGGTGACAAGCTATGTGTACCCAGAAAGAACTGCAATACTTATGACGGATACGGTCTAACACCTTGCTTTTAAAGCCAAAAATTTAAGCATGAGGACAAATTTGCAGGAGAAACTGTCTCTCCAAAGCGAAGGGAAGACAAGGAGATAAAATATCGCAATTTAACTGAGGAAAAATGTTGACTTTGCCATGAGCAACACCTTACATTACGGACAAAGAGCCTGCCGAAAGTTCAGAAAAAGTTAATTGTACCTTAGTTTAACCAGACCACTGAGCTGATTAACAGCTTTCCTAGGGTTGGCCCGAAGGATTAGATTTATTTTACGTGGCTAAGGACCAATTGGTTACCTAGCAACGGGACCTACAGCTTATTGTGGAATCCGAACCACATTATAGCGAGAAATGAATTTCTGTCACCAGAATTAAATTCCTCTTATTCTTCATTGGCCGATCGGAGATTCGAACTCGCGGCCAGTAGAATGCTAGCTGAGAACGGAACCCACCTGCCCGATGAGGAACTCAAAAGTTCAGAGAAGTGTTTAACAATGCAACCGGCAATGGCGCCTCATCAACTTAAGAACTGAGCAACGTATGAACTTCAGTCTATTATTTACGCATATCGAACAGTCTATCATAATTAAAAAACTTGAAACCTAAAGTCAAAATCGTCAAATTCACTGACTGACAAACCTTAAATTTTTAGCATAGAAATAAACCTGAAACTGCAAATGGAATGAAGACATTTCAAGACTGGTTAACGATAAAGTTGTTTAAACGCTTCTGTCGAGAAGAGCCTGGAATCTGATGAATATACACAGCATCAATCTGCTGTCTCTCCCTTATAAAGTCTTAATATGATCAATGAGAAAGATCCTCCGGACAAGCAAAATTACCTGTTTCCTGTACTTGACGCATCCA
>NC_089752.1:20543000-20563000 GCF_040412425.1 Macrobrachium rosenbergii | reverse complement strand
CCCAGACGTTCTCGTAGTCAAGGTCCCCCACTTAGTTTACCGAGTGCGCCTAACCTTCAGTTTAACCACTAACCCAATAACTTCCATTGTACCTAGAAATCCCAACATGGCGCAAGCCACCGTAATAACTCAAGCCACTAGATTTTGTGGAACGGTAGACCCAAGTAATGTAGATAAAAGTAGATTAGAAGAATATGGTGTAAATCGATGGATAGCAGACACAGAAAGCAGAATTTCAGCTGCTGGTATCACAGATGAGAGAAAGAAAATAGATGAAGCACTCTTGTATGTTAGTATGGAACATGATGATGCACATACAGTTCTTCATTCAGTACTTTTTTAGGAATATTACTCTGTTTAACGAATTCAAGAAACAGTGCTTTTAATTTTGGCAACCAGAAGCACAGAAAGATCCATGGTATAACATAGGAACTTTCCATCATCAGAAATATGAGGGTAATCACTTAGTTTTAGCCACTAGAGTAGAAGAAGCTATAGATAGAGTGACGACAGATATGAAAGCTGTAGGAATTGTTGTTGAAGGAAGGATGAATTTGATGATGATGAAACAGATTTATTTAGTATATCCAAGGTACTTAGATATATGTCCTTAGGACCAATCTACGATGCTTTGGGTAAGGAAGAAAGAGTAGCCTTAAAGAAGTACTGTGATAGGACTAAATGATGGAATTGTACAAACTTTGATGTACATAGAAAGGAAAGTAAAACAGAATTCATTTTAGTAGTGCAGATTTTACGGGAACTGTAGCTAGTGGAAACCCAAGAAATAATAGCAATCAGTCCAATAGAAACCAATCAGGGCAAGCTAGGTCTAGGTATCAGGGAAATAGAAATTGTTTGATAGAAATGGTGGGAACAACAATAGGGAGATTTAATCAATCAAATAGAAACAATCAAGGTAGGCCGCCAACAGAGGTAACAATGGGGAATACCACTGGAACTAATGGAAATAACAGTGAAATAACAGGACTCCTGGACATTTATTTTTAGTCAAGGCCAAAATTCAGGAATAATAGGCCACAGTTCAATAGGCAGAGACAAAGTTGTGGGAAATTGTGGTTATTTTAACCATACAACACAGAATTGTAGAAGAAACAAATGGTGTTCGAATTTTACAAGACAGGACATTTGATCCAAGACTGTTGGTACAACAAACAGGGAAATTCTCAGGGTCTCAAAATAACCAAAGTATTCCAGCCAATAATCAAAATACCTCCCCAGTAACCCAAATCAAGGGGATTCTCAGTGACAATCACAGAGAGTGCAGCAGAAAGGTCCATCCTTACAGAGAGAAAAAGTGACAGTGAATAAGGATGTGTCCCCAACAGACATTACTGAAGTAATGAAATAGTGTTTTCTGTAAAGAATTTTAATACGTGTCAGGAAGAGTTTTTTATCATACAAGTACACTTAGAAGGTGTACTGAGTTCCATATTGTTGGATACAGGCAGTACTGTAAGTATCATAGATAAAGGCATTTTTAACAAAACATATAGGTTGTGAGCTTTCCCAAATGAGAGAATCCTATAGGACCATAAAGGGATCGTTGAAAGCAAATAAGGGCTATAGGCAATGTCAATTTAGAGATAGAAATTTAAATAAGAAATACAGGAAGAGTTTGTGTGTTGGAAGAGAAATATTTTCCAGCTCAAGCTCCATTTTCCTTCCAGGCTATGAAAAGATGGAATTGCACTAGATTGTAGCAATGGAAGAATAACTATCAAGGAAATTGATAGAGGAAATGTTTATTCTCTTGAAGAAGAGGAACAGTTTCAGATAAACTTGATCACTTTACCTGAGACAGCCTCATCTGAAGAAGTAGACATCCAACAGATAGAAATAGAATTTAATGCTAATTTGGTAGACAGTGAGTAGAAATTCAATGATAGAAGAAATAGAAGAAGATAGACAAACTACTTTTAAAAGCCTAGAAGCCACTCACAGAGGAATTCTCAGATAGCAGGTATTTTATTGATAACTCAAGTGCACGACAAGTAGATACCTCCGAAGAACTTAGTTCTTTTCCCAACCTGACGATCCTGACACGCTAATAGATTGTAGTCACTTAATAATAAGAGAAGATATGGAAGAGAAGTATCTCAATGAGGTGTTTTGTTAGGCAACCTTAAAAATGACAGAGATAGGTTCTGTGATATTTACAAGATGAAAATTCAGATGATATTGATGTCTGTTACACTGCCGATGCACAGAATGCAGAAGAGATCTGCTTAGTTAGTACTGCTGATGATAATCTTGTAAAACTCAAATTAAACAATAGCGTTATACTGCATCCACAAGGTCTGACAAAGGTTTGTCTTAGAATTGTAACAGATAAAACCTAGGTGATACAGATGTGTTATTAGTTAATGAAGACTTACCAGATTTTTGTGAAAATGGACAATTCCCTAGTAAGACTTAATGGTGGAATTTTTACGATTTTATGTGTATAATTATTCTGACAAGAGACTAGAATTGCATGCCGGCATAGAATTTGTTAGGAATTGTGATTACTAACCCTTTACTAACCCTAAGTGAAAAGCATTTGTCTCTGTAGCTGACACAAGAGTTAAATTAGAAGGGAAGTAAATAATACAGATTTTCCTCATTGTAGGGACAGGTTAATACAGATATTAGAGAAATATAGGAGTTGTAGCAGTAACAGGAGATAAGTTAGAAGGACAGATGTCCTGCAGCACAAAAATAGTCATAGAAGATGGTGCTAGATTTTTTATTTTTTTTATATACCTGGTTTACAAACTTCCAATAAGTCAAAGACCCATTGTAGACGAGATGGTTGAAGAGATGAAGGAAGATGGAGTTGTAATACCTTCTAAGTCACCTTATAATTCACCTTTATGCTAGTTCCAAAGAAAGCGGTACTTGGAGGATGGTAATTGATTACCGTAAATTGAATTCCACACCATCCCTGATCGAATGCCAATGCCAGTCATTAATGACATGTTAGCTCAATTAGGAGGTGCCAAGGTTTTTTCTAGCCTCGATTTACTGAGTGGATATTGGCAAGTTCCTCTTGATGAAGAATCCAAGCATCCACGGCATTCAGTACTCATAAAGAACATTTGCAATTTGAGGTAATGCCGTTTGGTCTTACTTCAGTTTATTTTTAACGTTTGTTTTTTAATGCTGCAAATCTTGGGAGATGTTGAAGACGTATCGGTTTTATCTTGATGATGTAATAATTGCTAGTAAGGATGTAGAGAGTCATTTCAAGACAATAGAATTAGTATTAGATAGGCTCAGAAAGGCCGGTTTAAAAGGTAAAAATTAAGAAATGTCGGTTTTGAAGAAATCTCTAGAATATCTAGGACATGTTATCAGTGAACATGGTTTGAAAATGCAAGAAGGAAAGATTAAGGCTATTGTGGACTATCCAGCCCCAAGAAATTTGAAGGCACTAAGAAGATTCCTAGGTATGGTAGGGTATTATCGACCTTTCATAAAGGGATTTGCTACCATAGCAAAACCATTAACTGAGTTAACTAGGAAAGATTTTAACTATGAGTGGAAAGATGAACAGGAAGCAGCGTTCAAAAAACACTAAAGGATATGTTGATAACAGATCCTATCCTAGTTTATCCAGACTTCGAGAAGGAATTTATTTAGCCTGTGATGCTTCAAGTACAGGACTAGGTGCCGTCTTGATGCAAAAGGATAAAACAAGGATGAGGACTGTATACTATGCCAGTAGAGTTTTGAATGCAGCTGAAAGAAATTACAGTACAACAGAAAGGGAATGTTTTTATTAGTCTGGGGATTACAGAATTTTTAGGCACATTTTGCTAGACATAAAATTAATGTTCTTACAGATCATAAACCCATTTGTGATCTTTTCAAGAAAAGGGCTTTACCAATAATATGAAGTTCAATAGATGGTTTGTTAGCGTATTAGAATTTGCCCCAGAATTTAGATACATACCTGGTAAATATAACACATTAGCTGATTTTATCTAGATCACAAGAAGAGAACGAGAAACAAATTACCACTCATAATTTTGCCTTCAGTTGTCAAATCACAGACTTAGATTTAGACAAAGTTCGTCAGAACAACAAAAGGATTCTAGAATAAAGGAAGTAATTGGTAAACCTCTTGCAAGGTGAGAAAAAATTCAGAGTTTCAATTGATAGATGGGTTATTGTACAAGACTTCAGACGAACCAAATGCTTGTTCACGTTTGTACATTCCTAATACACTAATACAAGACGTTTTAGAACTAAACCCATTCATACAAGTTATCAGGACATCCTGGAATTAAGAAAACATGTAGAACAATCACTAGAAACTATTTTTGGCCTCGATGTAGTGAAGATGCTACTCGATTTGTTCAGAATTGTACCCTATGTAATATACATATGAATGTCAACGTCAAGGCTCCTCTGGAAATGTATCCTTCAGAATTAAATCCTTTTCAAGTAGTCACAATGGATTTTTAGGTCCATTCCCGAACACCATCAGAGGAAATAAAACAGATTTTAGTTTTCATTGACTATTTGACCAGATACGTAGAAATTGTTCCAACTAGAAACAGAGAAGCATCAACGGTGGCAGAAGCCTTTAAGTCTAGAATTATAACCAGACATTCATGTCCTCAAGTTTTGCTCTCAGACAATGCTGCTGAATTTATTTAGTGACATTCTAACAAAATTGTGTGACTTTTATGAAATACAGAAATGTCAAATAACAGCATATAAGCCAAGCTCAAATGGAGCAGTAGAAAGAACAAATCGCAAGATAAAGGATGTTCTGAAAACATTGGTAACCCCTAGCACTGAAGACTGGGACTTGACTCTCGAAGACATACAATTTACTTTAAACAACACAGTAAATGAATCAATAGGAGAAACTCCTCATTTCCTATTATTTATGGCTACCAAAAGAGAATGCCAAATTCATTTTGGATGATGCCGCACCACCCAGATGTATTTTATTTATTTACGAGGACTATATTTGCTTGGAAGACAAGATTTATTTATTTTAGACCGTTAAAGTCACCAGGGCTAGATTAAAGGAGTTACATAAAAATCTAGTAAGTATTACAATAAACAGATCCACCATACCCTCGTTAAAGGTAGGACAACAAGTTTATGTACTCAATCATGTTCTTGAAGGACCTAATATTAAAGTATCACCAAAATTTCGAGGTCCATATAGAGTTTTAGAAGTTTTAGTTGAATAATTTCAAGTTAATGCATGAAATTATTTTTGAAAGAATCCATTGTACATTGGAACCACATTAAAGTAGTTCATTCAGAACCTTTGGTCGTCTACCCAGTTAAAGGATTTGTCCAATAAAGATAAGATAGATAATAAAATAGAATCTTCAATGACCCCAAGGTATAATTTGAGAAGAAGGTAATGGCAAGTGCAATGGTAAACAAATGTAGTTGATAAGATTTTTTACTGCTCAATAACATTATTTCAGCAAATGGATTGTATGGTGGTTGGCAGTGAGTCAAACCAGAACTCACTCGTACAACTAAGGAAGGGAGCCATCATCAATTAGCATGGCAAGGTTAAGATGATACAGACCTAGCCATTGTTAAGATCCAGACGGACTCCATTATCGATCAGAGAGAGCAGTTAGTCCAGCTGAGCAATCAGATACAGGCAGGATTACAAAGTGTCCAAGATAGAAATTTGTACGACATGCTCTTTTTAGTTGCAGAGGGACATCGATAGTGTTATGCCAAGGAAAGTAGTAAAGCGATCACTTATACCCTTTATAGGCGTCGCTTTACACAATCTCTTTGGAGTGGCGACCGATGGTAATGTTAAAAGGTTAAAGGAAAGAGTGGCACAACTTGAAAATTGGGCTTCTGAGCAGGGCACTGTCTTTAATAAAGTAATAGGAAATGTCAATCAAAATCAGAAAATGATCACAGTGCTGAAAGAATTTGAATAGTGCCTCCATAATGTTTCATCAGAAATTGCTAGAATCCATCAAACAGAAATGATGGAGCAACTGCTCATAGAAACAAGTAATTTCTTCTGGAATACAAGGAATTACTCAATGCAATCATGATGGCAGGGTAAAAACCTATTGTCGCTTATTTTTCTGATAACCCCTAGTGAAATTGAGGCCATTATTCAGAAATGTGTTTGAACAATCATTGAAGCCACTAGTAGAAATTATAGTGGACTATTATGGCCTGATAACAGTGAAAGTGATAGCCAATCAAATTATACTTAGTGATCCTTTTCAACAATCCAGACGTCAACTCATTGATGTCAGTCTATCCATTCCCAATGGTAGTAGATAATAAGTCCATTGTAACAGAAGGAACAGTTCGACACTTTGCCTTGCAGCATGATTTTTTAGTGACTGAAATTTGAACATAAATTCAGGGAATGTGTCATGCTTTAATGATGGTGTATATGTTTTGTAACATTGTGAATTTCTATGAACCATTGAGTGCTTTTCATTGCTTAGATGATCTTTAAACAACAAGAATGGTAAGAACCATTGTAACTATATACCGTTTACAGAAACTTTATTTTTGCTCAAATCATTGGTGATGAAATTTTTGTGTTCTCAGCAAACAGATTGAATGCTAAGATTGACTGTAAGTCAAACAAAACAGAAGTAGTTTTCATTAACGTACACTCATTTTCATCTGCTTGTGAATTGGTTATTTTACATAATTTGTATTACAAACCTACAGTCTTCACGACATACAGTTTGAATTTCAGTAAAGTACATCAGTTTGCAGTTATTAACGAATTTCAACTTTCAGAACTGGAATTGGAGACATTCACAAAGCTAGAAGAGGTTCATACTTTGTTTTCATACATATAAGACCGAGATTTCTCCTATTATGTCATTCATAAATGTCATTCTTTTGGTACTGTTTGCTTTCATTTCTTTTATGATTGTCAGGAAATTGATACTGAATAAGCTTACCTTAATCAAAGACATGATGGACAGAATCCTTCCTAGAGAGTGATATTTACCATTGACTTGCACTTTTGAACATTTGATGATTGATTTTTTTATTTTTTGCAATTTATGATTGATAACCAGTGAGTAATTTTATTTTTTGATATATTTATTTTGCCATAATTTTCTGCATTTAGTTTGAGTATTTGATATATAATTCATGCTTATATTGTTTGTGTTAGCACTTTATTGATGCATTATAATATTTCTTGCATTTATTGCTTGTTAATAGAAATTATTGACATTGAAGTAATTGATATAGTCAAGTTGAGTTGATTTATTTATTCATTTGCATTGTAGTCAATGCAGGTAGGTGATTTGAGTGATGTTATGCAGTGAATAAGTATGAGATTCACTGATCGGGATTATGAAAGAAAGAGAGAGAGAGAGACACGATGTTGATAGTTTAAAATGATGAGTCATGGGACCAAGTAAATTGAAGACTAATTTATAACAAACCTCCAAGATGTGGGAAAGGAAGGAGGAGTTAGAGGATAGACTAAGAAGTGAAAAGGTCAGCAAAATTGACCTGATTTGTCCTTGCCAAAAGTGGGAGTTAAGATTGAACCATTAAGAGTAAAGTAGACGTCCTCAAGGAGGCGGAGTTTTATTCAACATAGGTCCAGAGTTCATTCTGATCAATTTTTAGCCAGAGTTACTTGAAACCAAATTGAGTAGGATTGTGTCACTCGCTCCTCTCTTAACATCAAGAAATTTCTAAGTCCAGGTGGCTGGCCGTGTGAAATAGTAGTGTTAGAATAAAACTTATGAAAACCGTGCCCGGTGAATTCTTACCTCTCCGGGAAAAGTGAAAAAATATTAATAGACAATTTCAACCTAACTTACTGAGTCCTGCGTTACTATCAAGTGAAGTCTACAGACACGGTCATTCATATGTGGTGCAACGCAAACAAAAGAAAAAACTAAAACCCCATAACATATATATATATAGTTATATATATATATATATATATATATATATATATATATATATATATATATATATATATATATATATATATATATATATATATATATATATATATATATATATATATATATATATACAATGATAGTATTATTACTTGAAATTATCGTTTAAATATGCTGTTGGACCAGCCGAAAACTGCCTTTCACTTTCATTTTTACGTCACAGGTATATAATAATAATAATAATAATAAGTGTATTTTCCCCTTACAAAATATGACCATTGGCCAATTATTGTCCACCATCAACTTGGAAGAGAAAAGAATTATAAGGAATGTTGAGAAAACTCAATATTAAATTAACTTAAATTGTGCAGCAACAACAATAATAATAATAATAATAATAATAATAATAATAATAATAATAATAATAATAATAATAATATTTTGTGTGGTAGTTGTAGAAGTACTTTATTATACAGATGGGGCTAATTAACGTTTGTTTTCTTCCATACGACTCTATACAAAAAAGAATAGGCCTAAGAACTCTTCTTATCACCCCAGGGGATCAAACCAGGAGAAAAAAGTTTTCTAATTCGACGAACGTATTGGAGAATATTTGACTTGTAAATCTGATTCGAATCTACTTATGTCAGAGAAAAAAGTTTTAATTGCTCAAGTTTTGTTGTTACGCTTTCCATTAAAGGAGAAATTATTCATAATAAAATCTAATTATCTGTGAACAGTAATTTCAAAGAAATTTCTCGTTCCTTTCTTTTTTTCTGAATTTATATTATCTATAGTAATTTATGACCACACAGACAAAGTTACCATTAAATTAACTAAATTTGTTAACGATTGTTTTAGAGCGACAGGAAAAAGAAACGGAAATACAATGTGAACATATTACAATTTTTCCACTAATTTTTTGTGATTCCATTAAAATCAGTTAGAAATAGGAATGATGAAGGAATGATACAGGCATTTGGGGAAAGTAATCGACATTTATTGATGAAATGAAACCGTGTGAAAGACAAACATGCTGTGCCTACATAGTTTTTACGAACTGTAGAGCAGTTTTAAGTAGTATTTATAGATCCTATAAGAAACTCTTCCAGATTTATCAGTAGAATAAAACAAAATGTGTCAAGGCAAATGTGGTTTGTTTATTAACTGATTGAAGATTCTTTTCAAGCAGCCAAAGATAAAATCACATACTTATGAAAGTTCTTCCCAGTTTATCTTCAAAAATAAATCACTCAGTGTTAAGAATGAAGTGAAGCATGTTTGCTAAATATGAACGAATGTTATAATATACTGTACTTTCAAATGCAAAGTATGGAATTTGTGAGAACATCTTCCAAATTCACCCGTGAGGGAAACAAAATGTGAATGATAAATACGGTGTGCATACTGGATTTTAACGAATCTTATGAAGAAAATGGAAACTGAAATTATGGATACTACGGAAAGGCCTATCAAATTTATCAATATGAAATATGACGTGCGAAAGATAAATAAATTTATGAATAAGGCTAAAAAGGACCCATTATGACACCATTTACGCGACAAAACCATGTATTTCGATTAACAAATTTTTGTATTCCTGATCACCAGGGATCAGGAACCCAGAAATTGTTATTTGAAATATATGGCTTCGTATTGCGAATAGCGTTTTTACGGGCCTTTTAATTTCTCGGAACACTGTTAAATTACACTTGTTTTTAACAGTAGGTTAAATACATCTTGAAAAAAATATATACTTTAGTTTAACCAGACCACTGAGCTCTCCTAGGGCTGGCCGAAAGGATTAGATTTATTTACGTGGCTAAGAACCAATTGGTTAATCCAGCAACGGGACCCACAGCTTATTGGGAATCCGAACCACTTATACCGAGAAAAACCTTCGTTGGCTGAGTCGGTTGAGCTTCTCTGACGGTCACTGATGGGCCGGAGTTCAATTCCCCGGCCGACTGATGAAGAAAGTTAGAGGAATTTATTTTGGTGATAGAAATTATTTCGCCATAATGTGGTTCGGATTCCACAGTAAGTTGTAGTTTCCTGCTGCTAAGTAACCACTGGTTTTTAGCCATGTAAAATAAGTTTAATCCTTCGACCAGCCTTCTAGAGCTGTTAATCAGCTCAGTGGTCTGGAAAAACTACGGTATACTTAACTTTATACCGAGAAATTAATTTCTATCACCAGAAATAAGTTTCTCTAATTCTTCATTGGCCGGTCGGCGAATCGAACGCGGGCCCAGCGGAGTGTAGCCGAAAACGATACCAACCAGTCCAATGAGGAACTTAAAATAAATACATCTTGAAACAAGCGGACAAGGCTTTTGTGGAGCCTTCCAAATTTACAGATGAAAAGATAAGGGAAATGTATGTAATAAAAAATGTGGTTTAACCATCCTTCATAAAAGAAACAAAAAGGTCAAGATGTAAAAATTCGTTCTCCCGTTTTATTATTCCATCCGGTCGATTCGTCGAGTCATCAAACGTCGACGCAGTTGGTGATATTAGAAATGCTGTCGTTGGCCGGAATGATATCCGGTAATGTCGGTAATAAATTGAGAAAGATCAGTCATACCCCGTAATGGATCCTCGACAAATGGCGTGCGTGAGACACTGAGAGAGAGAGAGAGAGAGAGAGAGAGAGAGAGAGAGAGAGAGAGAGAGAGAGAATATTCTGCTCTTGATTATAAATCCAGCCTGAGGAGCAAAACATCACTTTCACAAAGACAATGACATAGCAAATTATACTACTGTACGTAAAAAAAAATCGTTTGTCTTTATATGTTCCTTAACCAGTAGTTTTCAACTGAGGATTAATATTATACCTATATGTATATTACTCTTAAACTGAACAGTATTAGTGAAAGACCTTTAAAAGTCATGTGTTTATGTAAACTAGGAAAATTAGCTTTATCACTGCCATATAACATTTTTGAGAACCTCCTTTTTCAAGAGACATAGCTGTTTCTTCCCATTTTCAACAACGCCGAATCTCTCAGACTATGAGCCAATGTGACCCTTTATTTGGCTTCGGGGAAACATAAACCGCCTACAAAATTTAAAGCTGAAATCTTGAACTTTTTTCCAATCAAATCATAACAAAAACTTTCTTGCATGAAAACTTGTGTGGCCCTTTTCCATAGATTTCCATTTCGCATGGCACAGTCGTGAAAAATGCGAGAAACCCATTTTATACGATTCTCCAGTTTAACAAAAGGTCCCGGATGCAGGATACAAAAGAAAGTAACAGAAGATTTTCACTGGCTCTGTCACGATAACTCGGATGCCCAGATCCTCTTAAAATTCATTTTCACAGCACGCAGGATTAAAAATTACAAGATTCCTGTTTAGAGGAGACTCTTATAATTAATTTTCACAGTGCTCAGGATTAAAAATCGCAAGATTCCTGTTTGGAGGATACTCTTAAAATTCATTTTCATAACGCGAAGGATTAAAAATTGCAAGATTCCTGTTTAGAGGATGCCTACTCAGAAATAGGATTAATATAACTAATAATTCTTGGTTAGTTTGTTCTTGAGTGTTTGCTGTAATTGTGACATTTCGCAAATCATGTTCCATTTCATTTCAGTTTTTATCACTTCTATTGAATACTTAATTTTGATGTCAAACACTTAAAAATTCCCTTTGTTCTGCTACTGCAAGATTCCCTCCCTTTCATCTCCTTTATTCCTCACGTTACAAACTGAATCTTATCATTAAGAAGTCCGTACCACTCAAAATTATTATTATTATTTTTTTTTAACCGGCTATCGAGCATAAGACAGTGAAGGCCAGTATTCGAAACCTATATAATGTATTTGCTCTTGCTTCAAAGGCATGGATGTTTAAGGGCACTGGCAACAGCATCCGAGCCCTCACCTACAAGGCAGCCTATTCCAATATGGCTCCTTCCAGGTGCATTACTGACCACTAAACTCGAAACCTCAAGTGAGTTTTCTTGGGGATCACTGGCAGAAACCCCGATACCCGGCCAAAAATCCTCCACGGGTCCCGAATTACCTAGACCCTCTATGTAGTCACTGTCATTTTCCCACAATACCTCGACCCCACCATTATCTAAAATCGTCAGAAGGCACATCTCTGTTTTTATCTTCTTGATAATAACCATACTTGAAGTAAATTTTTTTCATTCCATCATACAAAAAATTAATTTCATTTGAGTGGAAAACATTGCCAGATTTTCAGCTGGGGTTGGGACCACTTCAAGAAACAAGGAAAGGTTGGCATAGGTAATCGGTTTGCTTCAACCGTACGTGACCTGGGAGCTTACGATGCCTAGTCCTAGTCGTATCTACTTTCTGTAAACAAATCCTCTTTCTTGGAAAACTGAATCCCTCATGCTGAAGTTCCTATTAAGAAACTAATAATACATACAACTGAAGAAATTAAATTAATTTAAATTATCTTAAAATAAAGTCCAGGGATTATTGGCATGGGTGCAACTGTGAAAGTTGGCTGAGTGTACAGAAGGAGGAGGAAAGCAGCTGAATCAGTAAACCCCCAAAGGAGTCCTAGGTGACCCAGAGTTTATTTGGCTTCTGTTATCCAGGTCTTCCGTAGTGAAGAAGTTTTTCCCATCGCAGTTAAAACAAAATCGCTTCTAATTTAGTCATATCAATCATGAATGCTCTTTAAAATACATTTACTTTAGGAAGAACCGCAAGATTAGACAAAGGAACCAAAAGTCATTATCAAACCCAGCTGAAGACCAGTATTTTGAAAACACAATTCATGAAAAACTATCACTTATAGGAAAGAGTATTAGCGAGGCAACATGAAACTTTCTGACTATAACAGAATTAAAATGCGAGAGTGATGCCCACATTTCATACGTAGTCTCCCGAGAAAAGAAGGGAAACTCTTGCTCGTATCAATTCAACAGTGACCAAAGCAAGCTGACTGAAAACAGCAGAAAGACAGCAGCAAAAATACTAATTTGAAATGCAAAATTAATAAAGAGGAAAGTTGAAGATTAGAGAAACAACAATAAAATCAACAGCCGGAATATCAGATGCGTGTCATGTCAAAAACAGCAAATAAAGCTATAGAAGTTAAGGACGCCCCACCTGCACGCTGGAAATGTATTTCACTAGCTTCAGCTATGACACTCTCAAGACGCAATACTTTTGAAAGCCTGAAAAATGCATCCTGCCTGGTTCCCGTTCCAACCTTTTGTCCAACAATTTTGAACAATGGATTTCAATATTCTTTGTTACCAAGCAAAATATCCTACAATTTGCATATATTCTCTCTCTCTCTCTCTCTCTCTCTCTCTGATGCAAACAAGAAATTTCTGATGCAAACAAGACATTTCTAAGGCTAAAATACTACGAAAAGAAATTTTTTCGTGACCTTACGCGAATCATTTCGGTCTTGACACAACCAATACTTGTCCTTTCATCAGCAAGTTCAAATGGAATGCTTTATTTATCACCCATTTACTTTAATAAAGTTTGCGTTTGTCTCTGAACTGAACTTTTTTTTTTAATCACAATACTCATTCATCTCAGCCAAGTCTTTGCTGGAGGAACATGTACATAAATCTTCCGAATGTACGATGCCTTTTCTTATGGATGTGGACATAAATTTATTCTAAGATGTCACATGGGTCATCGCGTATAATAAATGTGATCGGAAATTACTTTTAGGGGCCATATGGTGATATCTCGATGATACATTTACTCTTAGATATCATGACACAGCATCATTTGTCAAATCCACGGACCAAGTCCCACGATGACGATAACATAGCACATTTAAACGGCAATTCTGAATTTAAAGGAAGTAGATTACCCTTGTGCATGTTTTTTGGTGATATGGAGGCTATTCCGAAGTCACAGTTTTCTTACTATTTCAATACGTTTCAATCTTAATGTATATTAAATATATTAAATGTAAACCAATTAAAAGCAGATACTCGTATATCACATGGAAAGGAGAAGCTTAAATTATGGAATAAATGACTAATATTACAGCTTATTTTATCTTTTGAATTTTGAATAAGCGATGGGTCCCTATACAGAAACTCTCATCAGCTGCAGCATACACTTACACAGACAGCTTATCAGAAGTGTATCAGACGCTAGCACACGCCCACACACACAAACACAAACACAAACACACACACACACACACACACACACTGTACAACTAACCTTCATTTCGCACGCGATTTGAATGATTTACACTTGATCCTTTCGCCTATGTGGACTTCAACATTTTTTTTTTTTTTACTGATTCTTACATTCCCCACCCTTTAAGCCCAATCTACTTATACAACATAAACAATTTCGGCAACCTCCATTGCATTTCATAATTCATTTTTCAGAATTCACACACTTGATAAGTACGAGCTGACTCAGCATCCCCTGAATAGGCCCTATATCCAGAATTCTGCAGGGTTATTGTTATCTACCTTTTTTCACCTGCTAAACAGTGATTATATCCCTTGGTCGTATAAGCTCAATTAAGCTAAACATCTATGACTAATAAAGTAAATTTTTATAATGTGTAGTAGAACGATATAATTATCCCGGTAGTAAAATCTGGTAAAGACTAGGGTAAAGCTATTGTTACACACTTTTTTATTTAACTAGCCGAGTTTGGAGTACTATGAAAAAGTGATTAAATATTTGAATGAAAGAAATCGAGGCTTCTAAGAAAAAAGAATAAATATTTTAATTTAATAATTCGTGGTCTCTTACCAAATGAATAGGTCCATTTTAGACCATTATCCTTACCTAAAAGATTACATACATGGAGGATTCAAGCATAAATTAATTATCATTAATTCTTTTCATATTTACAAAGACATACCTCATTACCAGAAGATAATCAGTTATAAAACTATAAGGGAATCTTAATGGTAGCCACGTAGCTTCATTTACAAAAATATTACCCCTCAGGCTACATATTTAAACGCCTCATAAATAACATATCATCAAAATACCTGTTAAATGGGGAATGATGTACCACAAAGAGGTGTTATGATTTATTTCTTCGTAATAATTCATACTACCAATGAATTACGAAGTGGCATAGTAGATAATGTATGTTAGCAAGATCTAAGCAACTTCACTTGTTGCTCAAGGTTTCACAGAATGAACTTCACTGCAGAATTTAGAAACATTGTATTTTCTTCAACCTCTGAACACTAAGGTTTTTGAAGCAATTACGACAAAAGCCCCAGAATAGGAGAAGCCTCTATTCCCCTTCTATGCCTTCCCCTTCCCCTTCCCTCACTTCTCAAATTAAACCCCATTCCTTCTCCCACGCCTTTTCCCTCATTAGCCAACCAAGATGTTTTTCGACACATGACATATACCCTCCCTTCTTTCCCTTTGGAGGGATGCGCTAGAAGGACATCATCCTCTAGTATTCAGTATTCAGGAATGTTTTCTTTACTCCTAGAAGCAACTGGTACCCATTCACAAGCTGGGTAGCCCAGAGTCAGTAAGCTGGACGCTGACCTCGGACCTTGCAATCATAAGCTCCGGCCGCATGTCACACAAGCATGCAGTACATACCTAACACACACTACACATACTTTTATATATATATATATATATATATATATATATATATATATATATATATATATATATATATATATATATATATATGTATGCATATATACATATACATATACATATATTTATGTATATGTATATATATATATATATATATATATATATATATATATATATATGTGTGTGTGTGTGTGTGTGTGTGTGTGTGTGTGTGTGTGTGTGTGTGTGTGTGTGTGTGTGTGTGTGTGTGTGTGTGTGTGTATTTTAAGCTGGAAGTTATGAATGTGCAAGACAATACCCTTCAGAACAAGAAAGGCAGAGGCTAATGTTCCCTTTACGATTCCTATCGTATAAAACATGGAAATACAATTACCCTTTTCACGGATAAAAACCAAATTAAAAACGACCGAAAGGCTCTCAAAAGAAGGCTGGAGCCTTTTATGTAGATATCACAAACGCACCTCATAATAATCGGCTGCTTTGGATTTAGGCAGGAACATATACAACGACTCCCTTTGTATTCAGATACTAATTCCATCTTAGGCCTAAAATGAAAGCGATTCTCCCAATGGCTACCTCTAAAATAAGGTAATTAAACGCTGACTATGGTAGATGCACCCGGTGAAAATGTTCATTTGAATATCAAGGGGGAATAACGATTTGGATAATTGCCGTAATTAAGGTTTAATTCGCCTATTTCGGAGGAGTGCACCGGAGCCCTGGATTCGCTCGAGGAATAGAGAACGAAGATGCAGCCCGGAAAGGAATGACGCGCGTTTAGCGCTATTCATGACGGAGGAAGTTCCTCGTTGGCAGAGTCGGCACCGTTCTCGGCTAGTACTCTGCGGGGCCCGAGTTCGAATCTCCGGCCGGCCATTGAAGAGTTAGAGGAACTTATTTCTGGTGACAGAAATTCATTTTCGGTATAATGTGGTTCGATCCCAATGTTGTGGTGGTCCCGTTGCAACCAGTTGGTTCTTAGCCACGCAAAATAAGTTCATCTCTTCGGGCCAGCTCCTATGAGAGCTGTTAATCAGCTCAGTGGTCTGGTTAAACTAAGGTATACTAAACTATGACGGAGGAACTGGGAAGAAACATCAGAGGGACATGGGGATAAAATGGGTGTTAACTGGGAAATACGTCGTATTAAAATAAAACAATACCTATAAGCAAACTTTTAAAATATGAAGGAATAGGCCAAACTAAAATAAAAGCGCAACTGACCAAACATGAAACATGAAGGAATGAGTTACACACCTTCACGTCGATAGACAAAGCAAAGCGTAAACACCGAGGAACATCTTGATCCAGTGAATTTACGTCCTTCCAGTTTCGCTATGAAACAAATGAGGGTAAATTTTGCTCTGTGTCTTTCATCAGAATAAATTAAATGTTTCACTCAAAATAAAAATGGCAATGATAGCATATTTGTCATTTTCAAAGTATTTTCATTATAGCATAACATTCATAATATGCTTTACCATATATACAAAGGCAATATTCACTGTTTGCTACTACTTCGATGCCCTCCTTTCTTTGGAGGTTTAAAGCACGGACAAACATATACCACAAAAAATGAATCTGAGGTTGTCCATCACTCTGCAAAGTATCACAACAACAAATAACCTCACTTTAAACAGACTAAACTCTCATCAGATGAAAGCACTAAGAAGGCTACTATTCATCTCAAATCTGATTAGCACATTTGATTTTCCTAATCCAACAACCATTGGGAGGTCTTGCAATATTGTATAATTATGAATATAAGGAAGCTGATTCCGACTATTAGAATACATCTAGGAAAAACTGTATTGAAGTTCATGTCAAGGGCACTAGTCATTATACATCACAAAAATGGGATCTTTCCTAAATAGTGACCCTCAAAGGTTTTAACCCGGTATGTATCCACCTTTGAGGCTTGTTTAGCACAAGCCCGTTGGGGATTACCGTAAAAACATAAACAAAAGGCTGTAAATATCATAAAGATAATGACCCCAAAGAAATATTATTCCTAGATAACGACTCCCGGAAACCCTTGGGGGTCACTAAGAAAGATCCCAAAAATGATTTGAGCAAAAGCGGTGTTAAATGCAATTCAGAGAGGAAAGGGATTGTAGAACAAGTCACACTTGTGTTGTACCAGTAAACTGATGTTGCAGTACCTTACATAAGCGCTGTCAATGCAAGAATAATATTCTGAAATTTGCCGTCATCACTCAAACGAACTAAATGAGTCCGGCAGGTGGACATATAATGGCAGATCTGAGATTATTCCACAACCTACTTTTATCCAAGTGATTCAGAGCTAGTCGTCCGGCCACCCCTAAATCCTCGCTGCCCCTAGCCCCTCCCCTGAGGCCCCTTATTCCACCCCCACCCTCCCTGGTGCAGACTAACGAGCTTTAAATCAGAGGGAGTCTTTAAAGATTGATCGAGCTAATAACCATTGTTTACAATCCCTCACAAATCCTATATTTCACACACACACATCTAAATATATATAAACATATATTTATATATACAACACACACACGTACTCACACACACATATACATAAAATCTATATATATATATATATGTATATATATATATATATATATATATATATATATATATATATATATATATATATAAATATACATATATATATATACATATATATATATATATATATATATATATATATATATATATATATATATATATATATATATACTATATGTATAATATATATATATATGTATATATATATGTGCGTGTGAGAGAGAGAGAGAGAGAGAGAGAGAGAGAGAGAGAGAGAGAGAGAGAGAGACATAACACAGCCGGTTGCATCGTGTAAATATTCTGATAAATAGAGTGTGACACAGAAACGCATCGTATCTACAATACACGCCAAATATAAACGAAACCTGGGATAGAGAACCCGAACTACACATAGGCAACACTCTTTGCATGTATGTTGTTGTTTTTGGGTCTTGTCTTGCAAGCTTTTGGGGGTGTTTGATCCAACTGATTACCATGGGAATGGCCTTTGACTACTGCCACTTTAAGGACACACTTGGAAAAGGTTGGGGAAAGTTTGTATTTTTTTTTTCCTTTATCCACAATTTGCCTGTGGATACGATCGTTACCAGAACCTCGGGCTGCCAGCTGTCAAAACATTCATGAGGTTGAGCCTCGAGGAAGGAATCTGATAACGGCCCTTTGCGCTGTCGAGTAGCAACTGAACGAAAGGTATATATTCATTTTCTTATAAGGCAAAGATATCCCACCAAAATTACTTGGGCTCATCTTTACAATAAGATACTTAGAGTGACGGCCGAATAGGAGAGCAGTTTGAATTATAAAAAATAATTATGACCTGAATAAATAAGGGGTATCTTCATGACGAACAATAGGATATAAAGAGAATTAGAATTTGAGTAAATGTACAATCTATAAAATAAAAACAGGAGCTTGATAGCAACAGCAATCTGCAAAATAATAACAATAAAAATATATTCTAAAGTCAAAGATTCTAATCTCTGCAGATATTATCTGGATATCGAGTTAAGCTTCTGGATTAGTTACCCAACTTTAAGTCACACTAAATGGGCTAGAGAGAGAGAGAGAGAACAAAAAAGACTGTAGAACTTCTTGAAGCTGCATATTCCTTACCAGCTTAAAAATGATCTAATGAAAGCAGTCTCGCAAAGTTGGATTAAGCTTTTTTTTTTCTTTTTAAATACACGGGCAGCTCTTTCGGGGAAACTGCTCACTAAAATTTAATCTCCGATAAGAAACAAGGTTTCTTTGATATTGTTCATACGAAAGTTTCACCTCTTTCATCTTTTTTCCTTTCTTTTTAGACACCGAGTGCTTGAGACTTTCATATCGGACGCTATGAAAAGAGTTTAGACTTTTCGGTTTTCGTTAAATATGACCAGCGTTGTTCCTGCATACCCAAGTGCTTCTTTAAATATCAAATACTAATGATCTTCGATTGCTCTTTTTTAATTGATACCAAAACGGTTTAAGTACAACTCATAGCAGGTATATTAGTGTGCACTGGTATCTTTTTGTATAGATGAGATCAGGGAAAAAGCTTTAAAGTCAAATTGTTCAAGACCTTTCTTTAGGAGAAGAGAGAGAGAGAGAGAGAGAGAGAGAGAGAGAGAGAGAGAGAGAGAGAGAGAGAGAGAGAGAGATCTATTAAAAGCTTAAAAGTCAAACTGTTCAAGACCTTTCTTCAGGAGAAAAAAGAGAGAGAGAGAGAGAGAGAGAGAGAGAGAGAGAGAGAGAGAGAGAGAGAGAGAGAGAGAGAGAGAGATCTATTCACTTTTTGTGCACTGCCTATAAATCAGGTGACACCATTCTCGAATATGTTGTTCATGATTTATGTAACACGGTAACTTTAAGAATTTGTTAGAAAAATTATTGCTTTTGAAATCCATACTACTTAATATCTGAGAAAGTGCTTTTAGGTACGCTTCAGAAATAATCGAATATTCAATGACCGGTAAAAAATTAGCTCGGTGAGCCTTCAGAT
>NC_089752.1:20523000-20540500 GCF_040412425.1 Macrobrachium rosenbergii | reverse complement strand
CTGCAGAAGTCCCGACACGTGGCTAGTGGGGGAGGACAGAGAAGCGACCTTGCACTTCTAAGGTTTGAAGCGGAGTGAGAACGATTAAGGTCACAGAGTTGCCCCCTCAATAGCCGCAGTGAGGACAAGACAGCGATACATCTGCAAGAAGCAAATAACAGCCAGCACAAAGGTCAAAGGGAAATAATAGGTCTTATAGTTAAGACTAACTAACGGTCAGCCTAGTGGCCCAATTGGACGTTGTAAAGAACAGCAACCCCAGAGTACCTGAGGGTTGTTTATCTTAACAAGCTAATATTTGGGGTGGCTGATGTTAACAAGCTCATTCTGAGGATGGCCAATCTTTACAAGCTTGTTTAAAGAATTAACAAATTTTAGCAAAGCCTTTTTCTTGGAGGAAAAGTTACAGTTTACAGTTTAGTTCTCCACATATATTTGTTAAGAGAACACCCTTTAGTTATGGCTCGTCCAACATACCAGGATGTTATAAAACCACTTACAGTTGAGGATCCACTGCCACTTATAAACTGGATGAAGCAGCATGGATTATTGAGGATTGAAATGAATTGCAGCAAGTGTAAGACTGCAATGAACTGGACAGGATGCTCATCAATACAAGATAAATATGTACGGAAATGTCAGCAGAAAGACTGGCAAAATACAAACAAACCACGGCAATTCCGTAAAGACTCGTTTTTTTTCCGATCAAGATTGTCACTACAGAAATGGATAGAAGCAATATTCTATTGGTGTGAAGATATAAGTGTTACTCAGGGCTGTAAATCTCTTGAATCTTTCAAGGAGTAACAGTAGTAGACCTTTTAGTTTTTTCCAGAAATATGCACAAAATTCTTCGAAAAAACCCATTCAGCTTGGTGGTGCAGGACTGATTGTTCAAATTGACGAATCATGCTTTTCGCATAAGCCTAAGTACCATAGAGGTCGAGCAGCCAAGGAGCCTATATGGGTCTTTGGTCTTGTGGATACAAGTACAGTGCCCTGTTTAGCTTACATGGAGATAGTAAAATCTCGTAGTGCCATGACCCTATTACCCATAATAAAAAAAGTGGTTAGGTCAGGGACGGTTATTCATAGTGACTTATGGAAGGCATACTCAAATATTCAGCGAGATCTCGGTCTTGAGCATCATACAGTCAATCATTCTGTTTGTTTTTTTGTGGACCCACATACAGGGTGTGCATACACAAGCAATCGAAAGCTATTGGGGAAGGCGTAAAGCAAGGATCAAGAGCATGCAAGGTTGCAAAGGGAATTTCACATGCATATCTTCAAGAATTTATGTGGAAAGAAAGAAATAAACAAGACACGTTTCATGCATTCTGCAGGGCAATTGCTGATCAATATTCTTGAATTTAACGTTTTACTTTTTAATTTTGAAATATTTGCCAAATTTTGCTTTTTAATTTTGTAATATTACCAAATTGCTATTTTTTATTTCAATAAAATGCTCTATTGCCGGGTTATTTATCTATCCTTAATTTAATAATCATCATTGTTGGGGTGATCTTTACAACGTTGTAAAGAACAGCAACCCCAGAGTACCTGAGAGTTGTTTATCTTAACAAGCTAATATTTGGGGTGGCTGATGTTAACAAGTTCATTCTGAGGATAGCCAATCTTTACACGGGTACTCTGGGGTTGCGGATCTTTACAACGTCCGCCCAATTACCATCCTGACTGGTCCTTGTGCCCTAACGGCTTTCTGTCCCCAAATATCGTACAATAGTGGGGTAGGACGACTACATTCTACCACCGCCCCCCCCCCAACCCCCCGCGTGGGGGTCTCCTCCAGCCGCCATGAAATTTGACTGCCTAGCTAACGGACTAGAGGGCCGAATTTTCTAAATACATGAATATATATATATTCAAAACGCTTCAAATGATAATTTCTTGTAATCAGCATCTGAGACTACAAATAATCACAGTCATGAGTGTAACAGTATTATCCCAATATTGCCAAAACGTTTTGAAGCATCTGATGTCAACACACAAAAGCTAACGTATACAGTAAGTACATATAACCATGCATACTAGACAAATACTAACATGAAGCATGCTTAATGCTTGTTTTAGAAGGGAACAGACTTCAGAAAGCTTTCTATAAAAAGATATATAAACGTGTGTAAAAGCAATCACATGCTGCATGCAAAACCATGAATTTAAGTTCATATTGTCAATGCACATAAACAGAATCATTTCACTCAGAAGAGTCGTGGATTATCCAAGAAAAGAACGGTATATAACTCGAGTTCGAAACAAACAGAGCAAAGCCTGAGCTACGACAGTTGTCGGTAATCTCTTCGGATTTTATAACTGGAGCATTCAAGAGCCCAGAATCATTCTTCCCAAAGCAAACCAAAGCGAACGCTCTGCTTGATCTAGATTTTGCTGAAGTTGGTTCGTAGTAAACGAACGTAAAATTTCAATTTTTTCCCATTTATTCTCTGAGGCTAAAGTAACTTTTACCTCTCGATATAACAGCGTTACGTGACAACATAGTGTGTCCGTGATGTAACAGCAGACATTGGCAAATAGTCTTCCACTTCGCAGAGCAATAAAAAAAGAGAAACAGCTACTTTTTTTTATTTCCTAAGTAGACAAACTTATCGCAAAGCTTTGTCTCAGTATCGGAAGCCAATATATAGACCATTCTTGCAAGGGTATTAAAGAACTAGGATCGTGGACCTCTCATGTAAAGGCTAAATCCATTTTCGTGTTTTCTTACAGGAATCTAAAAGTGGTACACTTATGTTGTGTTCAAATGTAGTAAAGAAACAAAAGTTTAAAAGTCAATTTGTTCCGGATCTTCATTCAGGAGGAGAGGAGAGAGAGAGAGAGAGAGAGAGAGAGAGAGAGAGAGAGAGAGAGAGAGATATCCCAATTAACTTTTTACGCACCCCTGTCCATAAATCTGGTGACATCATTTTCGAATATAGTTTACGTAACTCATGTCTCACAGTAACTTAAAAATTTGTCGAAAAATTATTGCTTATAGTACTTGAATCATTCACAGCATCTAAATAAACAATGGCTTGCAGACGGTATTTAGTATTCCTTGTAATAGTATTAGTAAGTAGTAGTAATAGTGCAGTCAATGGCCACAGTCCAACAAATTTATAATTCAATTGTTAATAAAAGCAAGGACTCGCGACAACGCGGGTTCACCATAACTTTTCCGGAACTAAAATGACTAGAGCTTTCATGTTCACATATTGGCTTGTCCGAAGATTAATTACATACCTGACTTTTCTAGGGCAAGCTTACCCCTATTTAGTTTCTGACCAGCTTCAGGACAGAACGAGGGTAATTAAGTGTAAGCAACGGCGTAGCTTTATTATTTGAACAATAAAATGAAAACTAGGGTATTTGGCATGCTTGTGGAATTTTGTGAATAAAAAAAACAAAAACAAAAAGTTCATTCACTCTAGTTTTGAATCCCATTGCATGTTCTTATTTCATACTTCCATATCCTTTATCAGCTACAGCAAGGGGATATATATATGAACACGATACTGAAGAGAGTATTGCGTTTGAGGTTTTCTTGAAAATTACAGTGTTTAAAAGATAGGAAACTGAATAGAAGCACTTCTTACAATGCAAAGGGTTTAAAAAGGTGGAGGAACGATGGCATTCCGACACGTCTCAGACAATGCATAGGTATTATTCTTTAAATCTTCAGCTGAAAACCCAAACGGACAGAGTCAACAGACTATAAACCCAAGAGGCTCCAATGGATAACCAGCCTGCAGAAAGAGGATTAAAGAAAAAGGTGATAAATAAATAAATACAAGGGAACAGAAAATCAAACTGATACACCTGAATTCAGGAAACGTCAGCAGAAAGTGGGAATGAGTTTGCTCCGCGCTTAAACATTTAGAGATCAGAAGACTGCACAACTGCGCTAGGCTAATTTTTCAATATTTTTTTAGTTGTGGCCAAAATAAAACTCCCAGCAAACTGAGTATTATCAAACCTGATACCGGAAAACGACACACTGTTTGCAGCAGCAGCCTGCCTAGTGTTGCGAGCAAAAACAGCTAGGTCAGGTAAAGATGAGTGCAGATGACGTTTGTCGTTGTAATACATTTTATGCAACCAACATAATGAGCTCACTTTACGCTATGCCACAAGTCAACATGAAGAACTAGTATTTCCAAAGTACTTTTTCCGCAATTCCCTCTTTTTTTTATACAGGTGGAGGGGCCAGCATTCTTGGTACTAGGGGGGCAGAAAAACCCGAGAATTTTTTAACGCAGATGAATATATCAGCATACATTCAATAAATTACAATGTGCTGAATACAACAATTTAGATTTATTTTGCCTCATCCAAAAAAAAAATACGGTGTTTCAGACTTTATTGTAAGCTTTCTCATTTCAGCACAATTAACAGAAACCTACTGCACCACTACTCCTAAGATCAAATTTCCCATAAAAGTCATTTGGAAGAGTCATCAGCACTCTTTACAATTTAAGTTACCCCAAACGGTGTACCGTCCACCCTTTTTTAAGAATCCATTGCCTAGTAAGTTACGTATTCTGAGCAAAAGCAGTAATATAAAATATTTGCGGGCAGCATTCCATTGGAAGATTGTTCTTGTTTCTTCAATAATTTCTAAGTAACTGATATAAGTTAAACTATGACAGAAAATTCAGGGAGAAAATACGCAGAACATCACCTTCTGAACTATTCTCATAGTCCATACACAAAAATGAAATCATAGAAATTACGTAATACAATTAATACGTATGACATTCCCGTTGTACACAAGGACTGGGTGTTAATTATCAACTGAAACCGCAGGCCAAAATACACAAAGGTGATTTATTTATGAGAGAGGCTTTACCAACTCTAGTCATTTGTTTACATGGCTTTTAACATACAGCATTATCCGCTTTGCAGAGGAATTATATTTAATTGACTGTCTTTCCGATGTATTTCAGTTTCTACAGCCGCTACAGATGTGATTTAAGACAGACGTTCTTTATTCGTCATGTGTTTGAAATTCTCTATCATTTTTTGAAGTGACTTTGCTCAGCTGTGATCCTCTTTCAAGAATGGAAAATTCGCTTTTTATTTCCTGATGTTCATTTGAAAAGAACTGCCTTTACTTCTCAATCTTTATGAGGCAACTGAAGTCGCAAGATGAAGATATGGTATTTAGTAATATAATTCTAGGTGGTCAAAATTCATTTTCAATTAGTCTATGAAGTGAACCGCTAAAAATCATGTAACAATGGGAGATTGCTTTAATAACCTCTCCAGAAGTTATAGAGGCTGCATCCCATGCATGTCCTTACTTTATTTTTTCACCCACTGCAGACAGTAACAACAAGGAAACTTGCAAGCACAAACAAATAAAAAAGACAAATGTTTTTTAAAGACATTTATGTGAATGACTGCAAGCGTTCCCTCTGACTGCTATACCATCGTTAGCTTGCCTTTGTATCAAATAATGTTTTGCCCTTTTTGATTTTCTTGCGTCTACATCATCGAGTGCATTAACTCAGAGGAAAGTGCTTAAAAAGACGATCATGCCATTATCCAAAGACATAATTTGGAATTCCCACAAATGCTCGCATCACTTGTTTATATTATCCTTCATCTCAAAGGACAGGGTTCATTCCCTGCTCTGTCAGGTTCCACTCTGCCTTTCCTCTTATATTCCTATCTAACTTTTTATTCGAAGCCTTGAGCTAAGCGTCCATCAGAATTCACCAAGCTTTGCCCTGCATGCACACAACCTAAAGTAATACTATTATACAAAAAGGCAATTAAACTAAGTATATATTGTGTAAATTAGGAAAATCAAGCAAATATTATGGCCCGATAATATCAATTCTCGAATGGTCAGATATTAAGGCTAGCCTACTTGATTACAACAACATTTTATTCTGTCAAACTCCTGTATACTTGACGTTGTAGACTAACAGATTACATAAAACTTAGTAAGGATGACATATTTCAGATATATATGAAATACGTTTTCAACCGGAAAATCAAGGTTCCGATCATATGTCCCCTCGTTTCTCGAATCTTGATAAACTGAAGCTTGTACCAAAGGAGTGTTCAGAGTTACAAACTTCCACCAAGGCTGAATAATCCATCGTGCACTCCAATAAAAGGTCCCTGCTACCCAAAAGTTACTTTTTTTTATTCTAAAATTTAACCCCTTGTGAAGAGTCCACATTTAGCACATCTTCCGTAAAAATCCACACCCAACTTTCCGCGTAATCTATCTACCAATCGCGCAAACCGAATTATAAACATAGCCTCCTTGGCGGATGTATATACCGCTATAAGACAGTCTTTTCCAAAAGCATCACTTTCATAGTATTACGGTCATTATTCACTTAAATAACACGACAGTAAAAGTAGGAAGTAGTAGAAATCGGACAATATAAGTAAATTACTAACATCCCCAGGATAATGTCAGATTCCAACAGCAAACCACCCCCCCTCAACCCCCACACACTCTTTCCTCACTTGCAGAGTGTCGAACGTGCCTGGTTTGTATTGGGCTTATCAGGAGGGTTCTTTTGCGTGTTTGGTACCTTAACGAAAGAGAAAAGGGCTTCTTACTGCGTGGTTTCATTTTATTCCAGCTTTAAACTTGATGGACCGATAGCAGATGAATGAACAGACAGGCAAGAAACGGGACTATTTCCGATGGAGACCATGCACCGAGAATGTTACTATCCACTACATGCAACCTATTCTAATGGAAAGTGTAATACCGTTCTCATCGAAATTCAATATCGCGGCGAGCAGCTCCGTTAATGGCCATCAAGGGACATCGTTCAGGATATATGAAAGGATTACGTATTACCAACAGTACCTACCGACGCAATAATAATCCCTCTTGATTTTATTACTTTTGTTGATGCTGCTGACAAAACAATTACGACCATACAATATCATCACAATCGAGGTTGCATGTCAACATATACCAACACCAGACTATAAGAAATCCTAACATAGTAATAATTCAGTCTTCTCATGAGGTTCAAGATGTATTTAAAACATCTGATCCTTTTCCCTCGCCCGGAAGACATTAAAGAAGTTGTTGGAAAGCTAATTTCAACTCAGAAAGCACTGAAACTCCACAACGGCCGGTTTTACTCCCGCCAAGAATTTCTTAGTTGTTGGACCGGGCTCATGACCGCAAGCACAAGTTATAATTGTGCTGCTGAAGTTAATTTGAAGGAGAAGGAAAGGTTTTCTGTGAGGCTGATGGAGGAATTATACAAAAATTAAAACAAAAGACGTTCAAGAGGGTGCCGTTTGGATGGTTTGCCTTATAAGGCAGATGGACGTTAATACGGCAAAAAAAAGGGGAAAAAATCCCAAAAGTTTGAGGCGAACTTATTTGCGTGTTAAGGAAATGTCTGTATCAGTGGCAAAAATAGTGAAACGAGCAAACTACAAACACAAGAACAATACTCATAACAGTGACGAATAACAAGGTTGGGGAAACAATAACACAGAATTATAAAATGCACTAATATTACGATGAACATGTGATGCCTGGAAAATTATCGTTCTAAATATTATTATATATTGTGACAAATCATAGTTTCAGCCTTTTCCCATAATTTTTCATATTATTATTTTTCCTCTGTTTTTTTGCGCATAAAAAGCATAGTAAACACTCGGCAGTGTTAAGGATACAATTCTTCTATAAAAATTTAACTAGCATTTCTCATTTTTCTTAACTGTAGAATGTCAGTCATTTAAATTTCCAACTATACAAAAAACGCGAAAATAAGATTTGCAACGAATTGGCAAACAGGGACTTCAATTATCACTCCTTTGATTTCCTAGCAAACCACTTTCCCTTTTGGTCATCACTTAAAATGGGTTTGAGTGACAGCAGAGACGACACACTAGTTTTCTTTTCAGCAGGCGATTTAGGCAAAGATGCCGACGTGAGAGGGTCGTCGGCTTTAGATCGACTTACAAGCCAGGGAGCCAAAAGGAAAAGTCCAAAGCACAACGCACCTAGTTGTTTTCATCAGAGACAAGCAGTTTGTGTCTCAGTGAATGGCAATACAATCAGACCACACTTCCATGAGCTAGACTCATCACGAAGAACAGGACCAACGTTGAACGACAAAAACCTTAGAAGAAGGGCGTTCCTTGCAAAGTAAAGAAGAGGAGGGGAGGTCACTTTCTCTGCAGCCTCGTCTCCCTGCATAAGCTACCTCACCCTTGATGAGGCCTGACTCGCCTGCTGTTTGTTGCGTCCAAGTCGTACCTGTACATCCTTTGGAGGAGGTTTTATCAAAGAAGTCGTCAGATCTTTCCTAGATTGTCACCCCAGCAAAGTTCGGGGGTCGTCATCGAAGACTAATATTTCTTTGGGGTCAATATCTTTATGGTATTTACAGTGTTTTGTTTATGTTTTTACGGTCATCCCCAACGGTCCTGTACTAAACACGCCGCAAAGGTGGATACATACCGGGTTAAAACCCTTGGGGGTCACTATCTAGGAAAGATCCAAGACGTCCAACCGCCTAATACAAATAATGCCGAAATTTCAATACAACGATACCAAAACGACAACCGATAGCTATTGATGAGAAATGTCTTTCTCCTCCTTGATGGGCCACCGCTTGGCTATCCAAGTTGATCACCAATCGTTGAAGTTCAAGAGTACTCCTGTTAGGCAGAGCATTCCCCTGCTCGGGTATATTGATGCTCGCAAAATAAAGTCGTAGCCTATATCCAATGATATACTGGGATATTTGGAATTAAAAAAAATTCTAAAGGCCCGAAATACTTAATTGAAACAAACATCAATAAAGGCATGATTAATGTATTTCAACTGTCTTGTTAATTAGTATCAATTTATGATTACTGTCATTTTGCCTATGTCGTTTACCATAAATGACGGAATGTTTTATTCATTCATTTGTGCAATTATTCATGAATTTGGAAGGTCAAGATTGTTATATATATCGATGGTTTCATATTGCTCTTCCGAACTGCATCAGTATTCGAGATAATTAAGCCATAGTAGATATCACAAACATATCAAGAGCACTGTATAATAATGTCACCCACAATTCTTTGAACCCTTGAGCTAGTTGAAAAGATATCCAGCAGGTAATTGTAATGCTTGTCTTTCTAGCCAGCAAAAAAACTGGATTTCCAGGAAAACTAGATTTCTTTGCCCAACTAAGGCAGGCAATTTGGGTGCTTCCCGTTAAGACCCATTGTGCTAGAAGAGAATCTGTGATCAAGACGAAGAAGTGTCAATCCAGTAGTTTTGTCATGTTATTAATATTTTTATTGATCTTTTAAACATAGAATACAGATTACTGGAAAAAAAATTTCATATATATGTATACACACACACACACATACACACACATACATATATATATATATATATATATATATATATATATATATATATATATATATATATATATATAATTTTAGTTCACGTCTCCGTAGTGACAAGCGTTTCCAAAATGCGAAGTTAGGAGGGCGTTGTGGGTAATAAAATTACTTAGGTATCTGTAAAAGTGACCAGTAGATTATATATATATATATATATATATATATATATATATATATATATATATATATATATATATATAATTATATATATATATATATATATATATATATATATATATATATATATATATATATATATATATATATATATATATATATATATACTATATATATATATATATATAATTTTATAGAGAGGGTGAGCGACCTCACAAAAAATGCTTATTAGATGAAAGTGCATACTGATTAACTCACTAGAAAAAAAAAAAACAATTCACTGAACACGACTAAAAGGTTCCACCATTCATATTCCGAGAAGAGAGCGACTGGACAGAAAAGAAATGCAAGTGAGACCACCATTCCAAACCACTTTCGAAATCTCTCTCTCGGAGAATATTGAATTCAACGAGGGGGGTAAAGGACGAATAAATAGGGATAAAACGATCCGAACACTTCATCCCTCTGTGGGGAAAAATAGAAAGAAGAAGAAGAAGAAGAAGAAGAAGAACGAGAATAAGAAGAAGAAGAAGAGGTCTGACAGGAGATGGAAGGGAGAGGGTCGGGGAAGGGGCAAGAGAAAGCCCAATAAAACTTTTCTTCTTGTCTTTTTTCTTTATCAAGAAAATCAGAGAGAGAGAGAGAGAGAGAGAGAGAGAGAGAGAGAGAGAGAGAGAGAGAGAGAGAGGGAGAGAGAGAGAGGAGAACAGAAGTTTTACAGCTACTCTCGTCTCAAGTATGAAATTGGAATTGACTCCACCGACCGGAGGTAATAAGAGAGGGAATAGTCATAAATGATCTTAAACTGAACAGTCGAGCGGAAGGTTATGGCCCGGATGAAAAAATTCGTTTTCTGCCAATTTCCTCCCATGTCCTTCCTTCAGTTCACGTGATGTTTGAAACGAATAGGATTTTCCAGTGAGCGAAGAACATCATTTTCTTTTAAATCGGAGGTTTTTGTAATATTTGTCTTGAAGGTGAGTTTAAAGGAATTCTCCCAAAAAGGAAATAAAAATCAGATGATTATGGGGTGGCAGCCAACTGAAAGAAAAATGCCTAACCGCCGTGAAATAAAATCATAAAATATCTGACCATGAACTTTGAACCTTGCCTACTCGGATACCTATTTCTCTGTCAACGAACAAGATGGCTGCTCTTACTGAACCAAAGTCTAATTAGAATCCTAACCGCCTGAACTAAATCTCGGTGGCAAAAGGAAGAAATGAAGTCAATCATTACAACTTTTCTAATGCTTTATACAATAAGTACGAATCATGCGCTTGCGAATATTTTACTGGAATTTGTCGGTATAAAAGTCGCATATTGTTCTTAAAAGGATATTAAGTTAATCTCTAAATATACGCCGTCTATATATTCAAAAACAGCTTCAAGGAAACGTGTGGAATCACATGTACCAGGGAAACAGCTAGAGTGGTTTACAAGATTTTTTAACCTTGTCATCAAAGGCAAGTTCTAATTAACATCCTCAAACACTGACGCTCCAAAAAAAACGGTATTTGCTTATCCAAGTAGTCGCTGCTGTGCTAACCTCTACACAAAGGAAGTGCTTGGAAAATTAGAGGCCACTGTCAACGTATCGCTTCAAGGGGTTCAAGACAAAGTAGCAAGACAAAGAAGGTAAGTATAAGGACATATTCTCTCTCTCTCTCTCTCTCTCTCTCTCTCTCTCTCTCTCTCTCTCTCTCTCTCGCTCTTATAAAGAAAAATAATACAGAGGATATGGTCCTGACCGGTTACGTTCATTAAGACCTTGTCCAAAGGACTGGAACAAGGAAGAAATTCACATTAGTAAATACTAAATTGCAAACACAGTAAATCCTGCTTTTGTAGAACACATGGCTTGGATTATTTCTTAATAAGAATGACATGGACATCACCTGTCATCGTTTAGACCAGAATTAACTACACTCCTCGAAATCTGTACATTTTACATGTTTATCTTAAAATGAGTGGATAGTTCACATATTATAAGGCTGATGTTCATATTCGTACCAAAACTTTCTCATAGCACTAGAATATTGGACTGCTCTCTAGCATGTTATCAGAATATACCAATTTTTTAGCTCCTATCTAATCTATATTATGAACACTATCTCTAACATCAACTTTGTATTTACTATGTAAATGGAGAATGATTTTAGCCTTTCCTTTTCGGAATATTGTGCCCACAGAAATAGTAATGAGTTAGTAGGGTACATGACCTAGCAATGTTTCCTCATATGCTTGGTCCTTTACGAAATCAAAGTTAACAGCAATGTTTCAAGAACATTATGTATATGTAGCCCTAAATATATTCATGATAAAATAAATATTAGAATTAACGGTATAAAAAATCTTTATATGGCATCAAATGATTTACTGATAAAGATAGCAAATACTTTTTACAGTAACAACGGAGAAACATATAACACACACCAATACTTATTTCTAATGGCTATTGTTACGCCAAATGTGATTAATTTCTTAATGTTAATATGGCATCAAGAAATATAATATGATGAATAAAACAAGGGCAAAAAACTCTCCTGACGGTACCAAAGCATAAATTCTATGTTGGTCACACAAGTAAATCACTAAAAAAGTGAATCGAACAACATTAAAAAAATTATGAGTTAAATTAAGGATAATTGCAGTTTCTCTATATATGCAGATAGTAATCATATCATTAATTGGGCAAGTGCTAAAAGAACGGCCTATTCTAATAACATATTAGAAACAGAACAGAGACTGATTTCATAGAATAAAATGTTGATATGAATGTCAAACCTAGTGCAAATGACTACAAAACGATATGCTCGTTATTCACCTTTGATAAACAATTCAGCAAAGACGCCCTGCAAAAACAATTTCTATGAATACCCCCACCACCACGTCAAACGAAGGAGCAGCCATCAATTGAAAAAGAAATAAAAATCCATACTCATCTGCTGTTCTCAGTGACTATCCTCCCAGAGTCTCTTCCACTTACAATTACACTAGTTGATCTTTGTGCCTGTATCCACTTAACTGTCTTTATTCCATATAAACACTTTTGCACTGTCAATAGGTATATTGAATTATATAATATATATATATATATGTATATATATATATATATATATATATATATATATATATATATATATATATATATATATATATATATATATATATATATTCATTCGATATTACAACATGAAGCGATTTGTATATTTACTTGCATAAATTAAAATGGCAAGATTTTCAGTAATAATAATAATAATAATATAATAATAATAATAGGCCGAACGTATTCGTAATTCAAACACCAAATACTGCTGTTTAACATGGACTGAAAACAATTTTCAATAATTTTTTTTTTACACTCAAATGGTGCATTTATAATTCAGAAGAAGGGAAAAGCATGTGACATTCAACCTAGAGTGACGACCAAACAGTTTATAAGGAAATGGATATAGTATCTATAACATCAATAAGTTTTAGTTCTTTAAGTTTAGTTGGTTCGGGAAAAATATGTACCGTGCCTGGTTTACGGTGATGTAAGTAAACATGCCGAAAGGAAAATGAGGTAATGGTGATTTATTGCGACAGCCACATCAACAACTTAAAAGATTCTCTGGGATACTTTGTATACTTACAAATTTCCGTGAAGGTCCTACGTTAGAGTATCAGTCTTTTGAATCTCTAATATAATGGCCACATGACGTCTAATAATAAGGGATTTTCAACTGTAGGAATGCTTAGTCTTCTGAAATTCCAACAAATCCTGATTTTGATAGTAAGCATTCGGGTAGTTTGCAGAACGACAGGACAACCTCCGAACGGAAGCTAAGTCCATGTCTCTGATGTTCCAGTGTTGCCAGGGGTCCCAGGGGGGGGGCAGGGGCCAAGCCGCCCAAGTCAGGTCATGCACCACACCTTGAAAGTAAGAGTCGTAAATTCTGGTTAGGTCAGGACCTGGCATTCTAGGAAAGGTTAAGATTTGTTTACGTCTGTGGAACCTGTCCCGTTGTTCTACGCTCGCCCCAAGCATTCCTTAAGGATATGAACTGCATACTGGTAAAACGCCAGACCAAAGCCGTATTCACCTAAGGAATAAAGTAAGAAAATGGGATATGCTACTGCATATGCTTGAAATCGTAACAGGTACCACTGCATCTCTGACTATAGTTGCACTATAACTTGTTCCCAGCAGTGAGTCAACATTTAACCCTCCTCTCCAGTAGGCCTGAGGTCAAGTACACAAAAGCAGACAACATCGCCTGGAGACAGATGTTAACAATAACCTCCCCCTTAAGGATTTGTATGTTTTATCCCTTCTACCAGAGGGCAATGAAAGAAGGGTAACAATAACCTCCTCCTTAGGGATTTGTACGTTTTATCCCTTCTGCCAGAGGGCAATGAAAGGAAGGGTACCAATAACCTCCTCCTAAGAGATTTGTATGTTTTATCCCTTCTACCTGAGGGCAATGCAAGGAAAGGTACAATAACTTCATCAGGGATTTGTATGTTTTATCCCTTATACCAGAGGGCAATGAAAGGAAGTGTACCAATAACCACCTCCTTAGGTATTTGAATGTTTTATCCCTTCCACCAGAGGGCAATGAAAGGAAGGTACAATAACTTCCACATGAGGTTGTATGTTTATCCCTTCTACCAGGGAGCAATGAAAGAAAGTACCAATAATCTCCTCCTTAGATGTTTGTATGTTTTATCGCTTCTACCTGAGGGCAATGAAAGGAAAGGTACTGATGACCTCCTCCTTAGGGATTTGTATGTTTTATCCCTTCTACCAGAGGGCAATGAAAGGAAAGGTACAATAACTTCCTCCTTAGGGATTTGTATGTTTTATCCCTTCTACCAGGGGCAATGAAAGCAAAGGTACCAATAATCTCCTCCTTAGAGGTTTGTATGTTTTATCGATTCTACCTGAGGGCAATGAAAGTAAAGGTACTGATGGCCTCCTCCTTAGGGATTTGTATGTTCTATCCCCTCTACCAGAGGGCAATGAAAGGAAGGGTACCAATAACCTCCTCCTAAGAGATTTGTATGTTTTATCCCTTCTACCTGAGGGCAATGCAAGGAAAGGTACAATAACTTCATCAGGGATTTGTATGTTTTATCCCTTATACCAGAGGGCAATGAAAGGAAGTGTACCAATAACCACCTCCTTAGGTATTTGAATGTTTTATCCCTTCCACCAGAGGGCAATGAAAGGAAAGGTACAATAACTTCCTCCTTAGGGATTTGTATGTTTTATCCCTTCTACCAGGGGCAATGAAAGGAAAGGTACCAATAATCTCCTCCTTAGATGTTTGTATGTTTTATCGCTTCTACCTGAGGGCAATGAAAGGAAAGGTACTGATGACCTCCTCCTCAGGGATTTGTATGTTTTATCCTTCTACCAGAGGGCAGGTGAAGGAAAGGTGCAATAACTTCCTCCTTAGGGATTTGTATGTTTATCCTTCTACAAGGGCAATGAAAGCAAAGGTACCAATAATCTCGTCCTTAGAGGTTTGTATGTTTTATCGCTTCTACCTGAGGGCAATGAAAGTAAAGGTACTGATGGCCTCCTCCTTAGGGATTTGTATGTTCTATCCCTTCTACCAGAGGGCAATGAAAGGAAAGGTACAATAACTTCTTCATTAGGGATTTGTATGTTTTATCCCTTCTACCAGGGGGGAATGAAAGGAAGGGTACCAAGAACCTCCTCCTTAGAGGTTTGTATGTTTTATCCCTTCTACCTGAGGGCAATGAAAGGAAGGGTACCTATGACCTCCTCCTTAGGGATTTGTATGTTTTATCCCTTCTACCAGAGGGCAAAGAAAGGAAGGGTACCGATAACCTCCTCCTTAGGGATTTGTATGTTTTATCCCTTCTACCAGAGGGCAAAGAAAGGAAGGGTACCGATAACCTCCTCCTTAGGGATTTGTATGTTTTATCCCTTCTACCTGAGGGCAATGAAAGGAAAGGTACAATAACTTCCTCCTTAGGGATTTGTATGTTTTATCCCTTCTACCAGAGGGCAGTGAAAGGAAGGGTACCAATAATCTCCTCCTTAGGGATTTGTATGTTTTATCGCTTCTATTTGAGGGCAATGAAAGGAAGGGTACCAATAATCTCGTCCTTAGAGGTTTGTATGTTTTATTGCTTCTACCTGAGGGCAATGAAAGGAGGGGTACCAATAACCTCCTCCTTATGGATTTGTATGTTTTATTCCTTCTACCTGAGGGCAATGAAAGGAAGGGTACCAATAACCTCCCCCTTAGGGATTTGTACGTTTTATCCCTTCTACCTGAGGGCAATGAAAGGAAGGGTACCAATAACCTCCTCCTTAGGGATTTGTATGTTTTATCCCTTTTACCAGAGGGCAATGAAAGGAAGGGTTCCAACAATCTCCTCCTTAGGGATTTGTATGTTTTATCCCTTCTACCAGAGGGCAATGAGAGGAAGAGTAACAATAACTTCCTCCTTAGGATTTGCATGTTTTATCCCTTCTACCAGAGGGTAATGAAAGGAAGGTTGCCAAGCATATGTAATAGCTAATCTAGTACCCTTCCTTCAATGCCTCTTAGACTGAGTAGGTAAAGCTTCAGTCTGGTTTTTCGCTGGATGATATTTCAGCGTTTACTCACCTCAGGTTCACTGGGGAGGAGGAATAAATGTGTGTCCTCACTGCTGGTGAGGCTGATTGAGTGGAATGTTGTTGGCTTGGCGTTTCATAGGATAGAGGTTTAAATCCTTACAGAGGAACTTAATTTTAATGTTTAGGTCTATCTTAAGCGATATTGCCTGCTTAAATGATAGATAATACCCCGGGGACATGCGGGAGGGGGTGAGGAGCAAATGCGTCTACTCATTGCAAGAAGGCTGGGGAAGGGGTGAACCCATGGTTAGGGGTGCAGTGGTACCAAGTGTGATTCCCGGCGTACGCAGTGGCCTATCAGGTTCACTTCCTTCTAATCCCCATGTCGCTGAGTGGATCAAGTGCTGGACAGGTGATTCACCAGTCAAAGGTTCAAGTGGGAAGTTGGTTAACACTGGCTTCCTTGCAATACAGCCTGCTTATGAGTTAAATACTGACATGTCGATAAATGAAAATCAGGGTTTAATGATGCCTAAACTAATTCCAGTTAATGCGAGTGTGCGGGCACCCTAAATATAATATCCCCAGGTATATCAATTAGTAATTTCAGATATCCAAAAATATAAAGCAGCTGTTTTACTACTGGATCAACGCTTCTTACAAGATCTTTTTTTTGTCGTTCTTAGAATTTGTGAATTTTCATGGTGACTTCACTAAGATACTCAGAATCAGAAACGTTTGAAATCTTTGCTGTAAGACTTTTTTTTTTTTTACCATAGGAATTATTGAGTTTTGTTAGTTCTTATGTTTTGTTGCCAAAAAACTAAGTCTAAAATCAAACATCAGTAAAGTGTCACTAGAAATTTTTCAGATGTATAAAATTCTCTTCAAGTTGTTAAAGTGATTATAGACGTATCGATCGTAAAAACAACTTCAATGACAGCAGACGGTAAGTTACACTCAAAACAATCCTTTGTACCGATAAAATAATGAATTACTGATATATCATGCATGCGCAAAAAACATGGCGTAACTATCATAAATAATCCAAAATCATCCTACAACTTTCTAATAAGCAAGTAAAATTACTAAAGCAATAAACAGCAGTATTTTTCCCAATGAATATCTACAAAAAATATTAAAATGAGAATATTTTGATTACAGTATATTAAGAATACAAGAGGCGTACCTAAAATGTAAGATTATATTTACACCCAATGTTGAGTACACCAGCGACAGTACACCAGCTTCTGTCCATTCGTTCAATAGCGCAATTAAAGGTAATCCTAATTATACAAACGTACGAAATATGAAGTCACTTCAGTCTAAAAAACTTTACATAAATATAAAGGATACATTTAAAAATGG
>NC_089752.1:20510500-20518000 GCF_040412425.1 Macrobrachium rosenbergii | reverse complement strand
TCTGGTATTTTATTACCCGTCGATAGCGGGAAAATTGTACTTAGCTTCGGCATTTTTTATGATATTTTTTTCATCACATGCGTGATTTATATGTGTGAAGCTACAAATGTCGCTAATTCCCCCATTATGATATTCCGGGAAAGGTGAATTTGATATTATTACGACATTTGTAGCTTCATGATTATATATATACATAATATATACATATACTGTATATATATATATATATATATATATATATATATATATATATATATATATATATATATATATATTTATATATATATATATATATATAATATATTATATATATATATATATATATATATATATATATATATATATATATATATACTATATACTGCTATATATCTATATATTACAGTCAACATGTCAGTCATTACGCGTAATGACTGAAAATTTCAGTCACGTATGTGTCCCTTGAGACATTGATCCCCAGGAGCTAGTACTAAACACGGCGAAACAGTAAGTCACCCTCTGCTGTTCGCCGGGTTTACCAGCCCCTGGGGGTCAAATGTATTTCGCCGTGTTTAGTAGTAGCCCTTGGGGGATCAAATGTCCCTAAGTGCATTACGTGTGACTGACTGAAATTTCAGTCATTACACGTAATGACTGATTACGTTGACTATTGACATACTATATATATATATATATATATATATATATATATATATATATATATATATATATATATATATATATATATATATATATATATATATATATATATATATATATATAATATATATATATATATATATATATATATATATATATATATATATATATATATATTACACACACACACTGTTAATAAGTGATCATTCTATATATATATATATATATATATATATATATATATATATATATATATATATATATATTATATATATATATATATATATATATATATATATATATATATATATATAATAGTGTATATATATGTACATATATGTACATATAATATATATATATAATATATAATATAAATATATATATATATATATATATATATATAATATATATATATATATATATATATATATATATATATATATATATATATATAACGTAACGTATGTTTCTAAGTAAAAGTTAAAATATATTGTATTATGTCAGCATGGAAAAAATACAAATGTTAGAATAATTGTAAAACCTAAAAAAATATATCAATGGGAAAGATTTGTTATTTTCAGAAAAGCCTATTATCCTTTCCCAGCTTTAGGATCAGGATTACGCTGGCTAACAACTAACAGCCACGAAATAAAAACAAAATTACAGCAGCAAGGAAAACAACGTATACATTTTTCACCAAAGAATGGATATTTACATAATCTATTGAAAACCAACTTTCTCTCTTTTAAATCATACCCGAGTCATTGGCGGTATTTTGGACGGCGGAATATGCATATATATTCATGGCTCAGATTGAGCGAAATAGGTCGATCGTTATGAACCCCTAAATTCCATTTGGTCTCATAACTTTCAAAGAAACGTTTGCTCTAAATTGGAAGTCCCGGAATTGATGGTTAACTCAAAGCCTTCAGTGTACATTTTTTTTACGGTTTTTTTACGTTTTTTTTTGGGGGTGGGGAGCTTATTCAATTCGAAACAGTTACCCCAAATCCGATGTAATATTTGTATAGAAATTTTAAATCCTTTCAAATGCAGTACATCAGATTCTTTATCTCTCTCCCTCTCTCTCTCTCTCTCTCTCTCTCTCTCTCTCTCTCTCTCTCTCTCTCTCTCTCTGCTCAGTTTAATATATAAAATGTATATATATATACATATATATATATATATATATATATATATATATATATATATATATATATATATATATATATATATATATATAAATTTATCTCTTTCAATTTATGACTTGAGGATTAGGAGACTCAGAAAATTAGAGTTTTGTTTTCAAAAATAGAGGACCCATGTAGTCACCAGCTTTCAATAAAATTGCTTACAATTCTCTTCTCTCTCTCTCTCTCTCTCTCTCTCTCTCTCTCTCTCTCTCTCTCTCTCTCTCTCTCTCTCTCTCTCTCTCTTCTTTATCTTTCAGTTCTTTCCTCTCTGATGAAACATCGTATGAAAATGTAATCACACAATGAAATCACAAAAAAAATAAAATACTTATCCTTCAGTGGTGAGAGAGTAAATATTTTCCAATACTTTAATAAACATAGTTCCATATTTCATTCACTTTTATTACACCATGAAGAGAACGCATTAACAGAAAGTTTCTCGACTTATATTTTTAATTTCTTTATCACCGGAAGCTAGTCAAACTGCAATTCAAGTCTTATTGCCGAGAAAGAAGAAATCAAATAAAAAAAAAATCTCTCGAGCAGAGATGAACACACGGGAGTGAAAATTGGAAACTCTTTACACGTCACACGAAAAAGAAAGTTTGCAGTTTAAAACGAGAGGTCCCGGGAGTCCGAGAAATGTGGCTTTAATGTCCTCTCACTTTCTCGTTAAGAATCTCTCCTCGTGATTTACAGCCAGAATGACTTTCTTGCAAGAGAGGAGTGTATCGGTGGCACCTTGTGTAGGCTAGGGTTTCTAAATTTAATTATTATTGATATAAAATGCAAACAAGTTAAAAATACGTCGAAGTTTCTTCGGTGCAGTCGAGTTTTCTGTACAGCGTATAATGCTGTGTGAAATTCTCGGCCACTGTCCATGAAACTCTCAGCCGCAGCCCATGAAACTTTCAGCCACGGCTCGGTAGCGGCCAGTGTTGTTGGCACCTATAGCGGTGCCAGACGGACGATCATGGCTAACTTTAACCTTAAATAAAATAAAAAGTACTGAGGCTAGAGGGCTGCAATTTGATATGTTTGATGATTGGAGAGTGGATGATCAACACCAATTTGCAGCCCAATTAGCCTCAGTAGTTTTTAAGATCTGAGGGCGGACAGAAAAAGTGCTGACGGACAGACAAATAGCCATCTTAATAGTTTTCTTTTGCAGAAAACTAAAAACTGTAATACTATTACCCCTTGCCTGGTCTACAGTAGCTAGAAATTTGAGTTGATTTATTTGACAGTTTTGCGTTTACAGATATAATAAAGTACTATCCTGTAAGTCATCTTTTCCATACACTTGTGGAAATCAGTAATTTTCCTTTAGGTAGACTGGCCTACTGTCACTTACTCAACTGGCATGCTTTGTGTCAGTCTCTTAGCTTCCTATAATCTGCCATCTTTCACCCTCTTTAGGATTAAACGACAATCTTTTTCGTTCCAACAGCTCTGGGCAAACAACGAGGCACTGAGTTGCTATTAAATGCTTAAATTCTGCCACAATTCAATGGTAAATGCTATATATTTACTCTAATTTAGTTACTAACAGCCTCAGTAAAAGGTTGTATTGGGTAATTTTAAAGTTCTATTTATCTTTTAATCCTCGTCTCTTTACTTGTATGCCGCCTCTGCCACCCTGTACCCATAAACACATACATACACACACACATAAAAACATACAATCACAGGATGCTACTGGTAATACAATCCTAAATGTATTTCCCTCTTCACGCTGCTGATAATTTTCGGCACATATGAAAACCTCAACGCCATTCAAACCGTTTTACGTCGATGGGATTATTCTTTTGTGGCCAGCCATTACAAGAGAATGAATACCCATGAGTATTGTGGGGAGTTAAAAAGAACCCTTTGTGATATACAAACTAAATATCTATTACAGTTGAGCTAGAAATGATTCCATTCTCTGAGCTGCTATACAAAATCATCAAACCATTCGCTTTACCTTTGGCCTTATGAAAAATCGAGAAAAACTCGTGTTGTACGAAGCGTAATTGTGAGTGTAGTCTTCAAATGCAGGTTCCAGAGTGATCATAAAACAAATACCCGTTCACAAAAGGCAGAAAAAAAAAGATGAAAAAAGGGATTATTGTTTAGCTAATCAAACAACCTGTAGCTAGTTTCAGTATTCATATTCACCGAAAGCATAAAGAAAACCGCTGAATTGGCAAATGTAAATGGAACAAGAGCTCTTTAAAGGTAATATATAAATACTAAAAACCAACGGACAGATTGCTTTTACATTCTTTTATAACAATAACCAACCTCAGTTATCATAAACATAAAAGCGAACAACTTCTCTCAAAGCTAAAGGGTTACACATGACATTTCCTTTAATCTGGAATGTATATATTGATAAATGTGTTCATTCATTGACATGTATGCCTCTGCGAGTTTTAAAGCGCAATAAAATACTTCGGGAAAATCTAAAGGCCGCTGCCAATGATATACAATACAGCTATAACTGTAAACCAAGACGGCGCTGTCATAAAACAAGAAATGTTGGAAACACTCTTAAAATTATTCATAATTTCGTCTTGTCCAAATGGACACTCGAAGATCAAGATCTCCTAAAGCCGAAGTGCTCTTGAAACTTGACAAATTTCAAGCTTTAAGCAATTCTTTTCCATCGCCGCGAGTATAGGTCTGGTCGTGACACCTAAGCCAGCACAGAAATTCTCTTGATTCTTTATATAATTCAAAAATCAATATATTACCTTTTCAGTTCACGGTTGAAAACTGAAATGTAAAATTTAGGTTAAGAACGCATGAATGAGAATATCACAGCGGGAGAATGTAACATTTAAGTGGTTAGTGATAAAAAGGATTAAAAACTATAATTTATAATTATGGTTTGTATACTTGTCAAAGTATGATTGCCTCAGCATTACAGCAGATTCATAAAACAATGTCTTCGTTGAAAGATATCTCATTACTGAGAGAAATCAAGAAATAGTTTCATTAACTGCAAACTGGCAGAGACGAATTGGACATGGAGATATATTACAAGCAAGACTTTGCAATTCTGAAGCAAACTGCAGAAGGAAGACTGAATCACTTGTTTATGGTATAACCATATTTAATGTTCATGTATTCATGAAGATGGATAACTTCAGTAATAACTATTGTCTTTTAATGTTGCTCAACTTACGATTTGATATCTGAATAAAAGAATATGTACAGATCCAGCTCTAAGTGTCAATTATCTTTACTGCATTTCCCTTACAGGCACAAACATGCTGTTACAAAGTGACACGCTCCTGCAGCTATGCTGTTGCTTATTTCACATGAGTGTTTCAAACTGTACTGTTTAAATTTGGAGAAATCTCATCTTATTTTAAAGGACAACCTGCTTACTGATTCTTTACCCATTTGGTCCAGTGATGGCAGAAACGCCTGTCCCCGGGGTAAATTACCGATATTTCCACAATGTATTTCCTCTCGCTGCGTCCCCCTTCTTTTTACAATTTCCCTGTCAAGTTAGAATTATCCAAGCCCACTTTTCTGAACATGATGGCATTCCATGGCACATGGATTTATCGTGCATCATCTACGCCCAGGAATTCGAGACAGACCTTCTTTTGCCAATAATACCTGGTTTCGAGTCACCAAACGTTTAATTACGACCTTGAACTTATAGTAACTTTGTCAAAGGTTGTCATGTCGATATATTGTCACTTTGTATGTCTTATTAGAAAGCTCAATTGTTTACATGTGTGGCTGACAATAGCACGGCCTGCACAATCTAATGGGTAATAGTAAGATATATATGATTACTTCGATTGGTATTATTGATGAATATGGCAAGCATTACCTCATTAGCAATAAATGAGGCAGCCTTCCAAGAATCCCTGGTTGAAAATACGCTTAGAATGTGTATTTTTGTTACATTATTGATTACACGTACTGACTTTATCTTTGACATGAACCTGGCTTTCTTTTTCAATCATTCTTTTAAGATCGTGTTAAATTCTCTTGGTAATATGTCAGTGCTGGAATTTTTATGTTAACTTTGGTGTTTTTCCATCATTTAAGATCTTAATCCCGTCCCTTTTATATAACGTTTGCTGTCTCAATTTGTATTTTTCTACAGCTAACCCTGAAACCTGATGTTTTCCTGTATTTAAGGGTTTCGTGGGCTGAAAGGTGCCATATAGTAAATGTCAACAGAAATATGAGATTTGTAAATAAATCCTTTCTGCCTCCGTCTATAAAATCTCATAATTATTTCAATTTTGTAATTCACCCCTCTGACAAACTCTAGTCAATTTCCTCTTATAATGTGTAGTCTTTGCACGTTCCTAATTTCAGTTCCAGCCAGTTTCAGAGCAACTAAATGTCATATGTTACCGTAAGTATTGACTATATTTGTTCATTCTGGAAACGATTAAACTTTCCTTGGGTTCACACACTGACACCTTCTTCCGAGCACTATTTAATATTTTCTCTCTTTCCTATCTTGCAATTGTTCATTCCTATCACTTTTCTAACTGTTTCTTGATTCCCATGTTATATAACAAAATTTTTCTCATGCTCCTCTTGTTATTCCACTCTTTGCTTGTTTATTCTACCAAAGAAATCAGGTATGAAATGCGCTTAAAACTCAACACCCAAACATGCTAGAAACCACATAGCAGAACGCTGTCTCTTGAGCATATATGGTGCAAGGAAGCTGCTGAAAAATCTTAAGATCGGTTCCCAGGTCACGCAAGAAGCTGTTCTTTTGAGGATGCACAGATGAAGAAAATGACTGAACAGGCCAGCAAGTGCTGGTTTCAGACACTCCAACAACATGGGTACTCGTAATGCTGTCACATTGCTTTGCATTTCCGCTCCAGAAATTACCTGAATGGCCATGCCTCCCTTCAGCGGGAAGATCTACTGATAGCCAATATCTTGGTCCATTTTTCAAGACACCTTCCAAAAAAGTGGCAACATTGCTGGCGTTTTGAAATTCAGGCAACTGCACCACTGTCCAAGAACCACACACTAAATAATCTACGCCCATGAGCCATTCATCCTTTCACCCGGAAATATCAAACCATGTGCCCCCACAGCTTATACCCTCAACACAAAAGGGCTTTCTAGGCCACTTTTGTCATGGTGACCGTAACGAGACACAATGTTTTTTTATCCAAACCTTGTTTTGGGTGCCACAAAGGAGGATTTTGCTCTTCTAACTGCAGAAAGCAAATGCAGCAATACCCTATTTTAATGCATAAGACATTACCTAGGGCCACTGATGTCAACATCACAACTCACCTAGGAGCTACGCATGCTAGAACAAATAAATATCACCTCCTGATATAATGCAGAAGGACAAAGAAATTTTAGCAACCACGTTGCCGTAAAAGATGAGTTAACTCTGAGGAGCCCCATCGCCTTGTACGAAATACTAAATCACTGGAAACCACTCCGCTGATCTGACTTCTGAAAATCCTAGCTTACTGATTTTCCTTATCTAGTACCACGTCTCCCATAAACAGACCTGAAGACTAATTCGCGAGTTTCCCATGTGGAGAATTCTTCACGAACTGAGCATTGATTTTAGAAATATAATGTAATTTCCCTGAGTGTAAATATTCACAAAATTCCTTCTTCGTTTTAACGTGCTTTTTTTTTTAATACCGAAAAAACAAAACATTTT
>NC_089752.1:20490500-20505500 GCF_040412425.1 Macrobrachium rosenbergii | reverse complement strand
GATCGACAGCTGGCGCAGGAGTGTTCCGTGCAGGTTCTACCATGATCCGTCGCGGCTCTTTAGTTCATCGCCAAGTGAGATGGCAGAATCTGACTTGCAATTGCGTCGGCGACGGACTGAGAGCAGAGGAGGAGGCGGTCGGGGGTGGCGTGAGCGGCCTCGCGAGGTGTCGTTGACCAGCTCAGGCATCGGGTTGCGAGGGCCGCACCTGCAGGTGAGCTTCGCGGTGGTCGGGGGAACCGTCCTCTCTGACGGACGCTGGTAGCGGTGCCAGGCCGGGGGAGGGGGAGGTTGGATCCTGGAGTTGATCCTCTGGCGCTGGCAATGGAGAGTCAGGCTATCAGAGGGTTTCTTGGGCTGTCGGTCAGGCGCTGGCCCTGCTCAGGGCATGCAAGTGGCACCGGCAGGGTGGCATCTCTGAAGGGAGATCTGATTAGGGCCCTGGCACTGGCACTGAGGCAGGCCGGGCACTGGGAATTGGATCGGGAACCGATCGAGGGGCCACTGTACACATCGTACTCAGGTGGCACTGGTGGGGGACTGCACGTCCTTCTGGTACCCAGGGGCGCCAGTCTTGGCTGAGGAGAAGCGGGGAGGATTACTCGCGCCGCGAATGATTCGGGGAATGTGGACCCCTAGATTGTCGCATTTCGGCGGAACTGAAAGTCCTGTCCCAGGATGACGTCATAGCCTGGGGAGATGGCTTGCTACTGCAAGATTGCACATTTTGATTGGTGAGGTCTTGTGACTCTCAATTGGACCGTAGGAGTATCATTTTAAATTGATTTATTCCCTCGATCGTGACGAGTTTTCGATCTATGTGTGATAGCTCCACAGGGGAACTCTGTCCCTTCGGATGAGGGAGTTGTGCGCCCGAGTCCTCGAAGCAGTGACTCGGGCCGGGCTCGCTACCTCGTGGAGGGGGCCACGATACAGGCCCCGTGGGAGGGCCTAATGACTGGGGATCTGTGACGGCCAGGCGGACGGTGGGAGTATTTACTTTATTATTGCGTGGGCATTTTGCCCATGCGAATGGCCATAAACCTTGCCACGTGCAAAGGTCTGGCTGAAATCTTTCGGCGCTGCCTGTGGAGGGCGGCGATTACTTGTCGGTTTCAGGAGAGGAGCCGGTTTCTTGTTCCGGCACTGTTCGGAGGAATGCCCCGTTTTCTTGCAATAATGGCAAGTTCAGGGGCTTGCCGGAGTTCCCATTTTTGGGGAATTTGAACCTCCGAGGAGGGCGTGGGATTTATCTTCCGCCCCATGGATCCTTCTTGAGGGGGTGGTAGGTTTCCACATATCTGCTATTCAACACTCGGTGAGTGTTGCTGGGGCTTTTTCCACTATAAGGGTGGCGGGCAGGAGGGGCGAAGCGCAGGAAATGCCTGAATTTAAAACCACTCAGTACCTTGGCGGTGTTAGTGGCTCCCGGATCGAGCCATTTGTCAACGCCCGCTCCGAATGGTACGCCTAATCGGACCAAGTCTCAGCCTGCTTCTCTGGGCCTGCTCTCTCCAGCGTCTCCTCCACCGCTCGGGGGTAATCTCAAATGCACGCCAGTAACGCTGCTTGGCGTCACGGCTTCCCAGTTCCCCTATCTTCTGCTGAAAGGGCGTGGTGGGCAACGAGGCCTTTCCGCCCAGGAATTTAGTGAGAACAAGGGAGAGTTCCGCGGGGAGAGATCGCAGCACTCCAGGACCTCGTCGGCCCTTTCAAGCCATACATCAGGCTCGGACTCGGTCCATTTTGGCATGAACGAAAGTGAGCTTGGCTGAGGCACTCATCCCCAGCGGCAGGGAGCGGGGTGGCGGGCTGTCGTTCTAGCATCTGGAGTGGTAAGGGCGCTGTCGCTCTCATCTTCCCATTCTCGTTCCTCCCTTTTCTCTTTGCGATTCTGTCTCTCTCTCCTCGTTGTTCTTGGGCACGTTCTTTCCCTCTCTCTCTCTGCACGTTCTTTATCCTCCCCGTTGTTCTTGGGCAATTCGTTCCCTCTCCTCCGTTCTTTATCCTTCTGGGCAATTCTGGCCTGTTCTTCCGTGTTCTCTCCTCTCTCTCTTCACGTTCTCTTGCTCTCTCAGCCTTGGCATCGTCCACTCGCTCTTGAACCCATGCTCTCAGATCTTGACGATAGTCCATGTCCTTCCCAGCGGACATGTAGAATTTGAAATCCTCGTTTTGTTGGGCTCTGGTATTAGCCATCTTGAAATAATGGGTATATGATATGTCTGAGAAGACTTTTTGTTAAATTGGATGTCTTGAAAAGACTGGTTATTCTTAGCGAACGAAATTCTAATTGTCTCGGAGACTACAGGAGTTGGATTTTGTCACGCTCGGACTTGGGCCGCTGTAGCGTGAAGTTAAGGGAGTTGTTTTGAACTAGAATGATCAGTCCCGCAGAGGGCTTAGATGTGTGAACTACACACTATATAATGTCTCAAAAGGACTTAATTTTGGGTTCCATGGGAATGAGAAATTCGCCACGTACATTGGATTTTGTGGAGTCTCTGAGGACTGAATTTGGAGAAATTCTTGCCACGATGCGACGTGAGAATTTTAGAGTCTCTGAGGACTGAGTTTGGAGGAATTCTAACTTCGATGCGTAGAATTTTGAGTCTCTGAGGACTGGAATTTGGAGAAATTCTCAACGTGCGACGAGAATTTTAGGGTTTCCATGACTGAATTTGAGAAATTTCGCCATGTATGACGTAGAATTTTAGAGTCTCTGAGGACTGGAATTTGGAGAAATTCTCACCACGTGCTTTGACAGAATTTTAGGAAGTCTCTGAGGACTGGAATTTGAGAAATTCTCTACGCCACGTGCGACACGTAGAATTTTAGAGTCTCTGAGGACTTGAATTTGGAGAAATTCTCATCACGTAAGAATTTTAGGAGTCACTTAGGACTTGGAATTTGTGGAATTTGAGGAATTCTCGCCACGCAAGGACATAGAATTTTGGAGTCACTTTTAGGACTTGAATTACGATCGTCCCTTAGGACTTAGAAATTACTAACGGGAAACCCAAAGAAAAATGTATGCTGGAAATGAATGGGAAAAAAAAAAAATGCTACACTGCCGGGCATGGGCCGGGGGGGGGTGCAGGTCGCCTGACCAACACCGGAGTATTTTTAGATTCTGGGTGAATGAACCATTATATTTATATACCGTCTGGGATTCCGGAATTTCCCAGTCGTCTGAGAGATAACAGTACAACGGCTTAGTAATAATTTTCCCTATAAGCGGAGTTTTAAATTTCGCTTTCCTAACACCTAACTCGAATTTTAACCACACCGAGAGAATTTTCAGCAATGCAAACTGACTTCTGCCATCCCACGGGAATTTTATTCGCCACCTAAATAACAGTTCGCTAATTGAAATGCTAAGTAAAATTTATCACAGAGGAATTTTTTGCACTATTCCTCGAAGCAAAGAATATGGCAAGGATTTTAAACTACTCGAAGCAAAGAGGAGATTTTTAACTCAGACTACGCTGTTCTCGAAGCAAGGATGGTTAGCACTGGTTATTTCCTAACTACCTATCCTGAAAGGCATGCATTAAACTAATCTAATACGGTTCTTTTTCTCAGTGATTACATGCGTCCCTATTTCTAATTTCTAGAACAGTCACGATTGTAAAAGGTTTTGCTAAGATTAACACATTACTTATGTGGAATTTTCTGGATCTGTGTGCTGGTTTTTACACAAAGGTTGTAATTGTCTCGTACCCAGCTTAGCTTTGCTAATAGCTGATCTGGCAAGTTGCAAATGCAATAAAGCAACACTAGGGGAACTGCAACTGCAAAACGAGATCTGGCCAGGTCGCCATTTTTACGTTTTTCCGTGGTTTTAGTTTGAAATATACTCTGTGAGACAGGTAGCAACAATTTAAGTTAATTTAGCCTTGTGATTCTTGACTTCATGGTGGTACGGGGAAAACGTAAAAAAAGAGGAAAACAAAAGGAGAATTTCATGAGCATAGGGCTCTTGTTACTGAGGAATATTACGTAAAACACGTGGGCAAATTTAAAGGAGTGTATTTGCATAAATGACATTAGTACGGGAAAGAGGAACTCAGTAGATTACAATCCTGAAGGAGATTCCTGGGATGATTGAATAACTGGGGATTCCAGACACAGTCCGAGAAGCTTTCCACGAAAGGATCCCTCTGAAATGAGAGATATGCACATTATACGCCAGTAATGAAAAATAGACAAAAGAATAATGAATTGAAGCTGCACTGAGGGTGCCAAAGGAGTAATAAAGAATTAATACTGCCGATGCAAGAGGCGACGGACATTAGCACAAGGAGATTTCTGGCTTTCTTTAAGAAAATATTACGAGACAAAAGCGTGACTGAAATGGGGTTCTTCCAGGGCACTTTACCTTAGCAGATTTTCCGAGGGCGCGTGAGAAGGCAGTCCGTGGATGACGGCTTGATTTCCGAGGGCGAGTTTCTTCCACGTGGTGAGATGCAAGGGTCGTAAAGGGGCAGTGCGATGGGACCTCGAAACTCCAAGCAATGGCGTGCAGGGGCTCGAGGAATACGGGTCGAAGGGCACGAGGAGAAGTATACTTTGAAAGGGCCACGTGGTTAGGATGCAAGGGGGCATCGATGGGGGCCAGGTGTTGAGGGACGTCTTCAGGATTCACTCCATATCTTCCAGCCCGCGTGTGTGTCGAGACCTCGTGGGCTTTGCTTTTTATCCTCCATGGGGGCAGGGGGGCGTCCAACACAGATGTTTTGACTCATTGCACCTGCTGCCAGCAGGAGGTTTTTGGCCTGTAGGAGAAACACCCAAGCCAGAGATTACTTTTGCCTCGAAGGAAAGATCTTTATCAAAATGGGAGCGCCTTTAATCTTTTTAAACCCTTTGTTTTAAGTCGATAGACAGATGGTCTATCGATCGGGCCGGCTGGTAAATGAAACACACAACAACCATCAAAAGGAGGGGAGGAGGCATTTTGCTAGCTAATTTGCCAATCATAATATCCTCCCTTATACAAGATGATGTACATATATATATATATGTACATATATATAAGAATGAGCTGCAAAATGCTTGTTTGTAAGTGTTTTCTGCCTTGCAAATGGGTTTATGTTTCCTAAGGGTTTCTGAAGCTTGACGTTGTTTTTAATAATAAATAATTATATACAGAACGCAAAGTGATTTAAACACTTGCAAAAAGAATAATTATTTAGATTTATATGTACTGGTAACATTTATAATGTGAATGGAACAATTGTGAATTATATATATATATATATACATGGCCAACAAATGAAAAGAAAGGTTATTGCAAGAATTAAAATACACCGCGTTTACTTAATTTTAGATAAAAATGCATGTTAGGCACCTTGGCAAGAGGCTGTAAAATGAAAACAGGTAAATGGACTGTAAATGATATCCCTTTTACTTTGGGATCGTAATGACTATACATATTCGCATTGATAATTTATCTTCGCTTAAAAAGCATTTAGCCGGCCCCACACGGATTGCCTTGTAAAGAAAGTATGTGCGCAGAGCATAGAAAGGAGTGAGGAAAAAAAAACCACAGAAAGGACAAAAGAACTCGTGTCAATGTTGCGAACCTCACGGGCAGAGCAGACAAAAGAGAGGGTAGGACAACCAGCGATCTTGGAAGGAATGGAAGGGGGGAAAGGGATTAGAAATTCAAAAGTTTAACTAAGACGTCCAATGAATGAAAATACTTGTTTTTATTTAGATAACACGCCCTCAGAGCTGCGAAGATGATTTAAATCACAAGGGCAAGAGTTTAAGAATTATATCCATTCAAAGGTTAAAATAAATGGAACTAAATGACTAAAAAGAAAGTAAAATGATATTGGCAGAAGAGCTAAGGGAAAAGAGTCAGGATTTTATTGTGTTTGGAATTTATCGCCCTTGCTCTATAAATTACGGAAAAACTATCACTCCAGTCCCAGGGCCTAAATATTAAAAAATCTCTCTCTTCTTTAGGGTTGACACGGATTCCCCGGTGCCAAGGTATGGGCGCAAGGGTAAGTAACCAACTCTGTTATTCTTAATGATTTATAAATCTATTGTGTGGCCCAGGATGGAGAGCTTTAATTGCCTCTGTGGGGATAATTTAAGGAAGATTCTCAGAAGGTGATAAGAGATCTCAGTTCCTGAGGAACTCTCTCGATAGTGGAGGGAAGGAAGACATGAAGTTGTGTTTTAAATCAAGACCTCGCTCTGAAATGGTGGCACTTACGTATTTCGGAGCTCTTGTAACTACCTAAAATTCAAAACGCCTGAAATAAAAATTTTGCAAATCTTATCGAGCCTTCTCAGCCGGGACAGTCGCAATCGGCCGGGGAAGCGGAGGGCCAGCGACCGAGGGCGGCACGGAGTACCACCAGTAATTGTCACATGACAGCTGGGGACGGACGACAATCACAGTAATTGGTTCTCTTAGGAAGGTCGAGCTCTTGTAGTTCATCGCCAAGTGAGATATGCAAGAATCCTGACGGTAATTGTATGGCGGCCGAGAACATGGAGGAGGCGGTCGGGGTCATGCGGAGCGGCTCGCAGTTTCAACGTTGACCAGCTCAGGCCCGTTGGTTTTTATATTTACAGCAGGATAACATTCCGCGGTGGTCGGTCGAATTGATGTGTTCTCGAATCTTATTATTAGGTGCCATTATCCGGGGAAGAGAGGGGTCCTGAGTTGATCCCATGGTTTTCGAGATATTAATTAGCGCCTGGTTGGCACGATAGGGGTTTTAAATATTTTTATTTTCCTTGGCTCGCGTCAGGACGTGTACGAGGCTTGGCCCGCTCGGGCATGCAAGTGGCAGTTTCGGCAGGAATTTGGCATTTCTTGAAGGGATTCTTCGATTGGGGCCCCGGCACTGGCACCGAGGCTATTTTTCTGAGAATCTGATCGGTAAAATAATGGGGGCCACTGGTACATACCTTTCAGGTGGCACTGGTGGGGACTGCACGTCCTCCTGGTACCCAGGGGCGCCAGTCTTGGCAAAGGGAGAATTCTAAGGATTACTTCGCGTCAAGGAATGATTCGGAATGGGGACCCCAGATTGTCGTGATTTTGGTGGGGACTGAAAGCCCTGTCCCAGATGACGCCATAGCCTCCGGGAGATGGTAGGCTTGCTACTGCAAGATTGGTAGATTTTGGATTGCGGGAGGCCCTTTATGACTCACCGACCGTAGGGAGTATTATTTATAAATAAACATTTTCTCGTTCTGCTATTTTTGACGATGGTTTCTTTGAAAGGATAAAAAATACTTGAGATCAGCCATGCAGCCCCTCCCCGCCAAACGAGAACCTAGGGGAGTACCATACCTATTTTGTTTGATGCGATTTTATCTATAAACTTTTACTGCTGGTCAGTATTTTCCCTTGTATTTCTAAGGGTGCTTTCGATCAGAGTCACACACCCGAAAAATGCCGGGGTTCATGTCATCAGACCTTGAACAGGAGGAGGAGGAGTTCGTCTACTGGGATTGGATGACTATTGTTGAGGGTGGGCTTATCTGATAAAGACAACCGAGCTATGAGGGACAGGATTTATCCCACCCAGTATAGATAACCCAGTTCAGTATCCATTCAGACGGAATTCTGGAATTAATAAACCTCGGGCAATAGTTTATTCTGTCATGTTTTTCGGCCTAGGCTTTGTTCACCCACGATTCAGCAGTTAAAAAAACCATTATTGTGATCTTGTTAGTTATGATTTCCTCCTTTGGTATATATCTCATGGACATTCTATCTATATAATATATATATATATCGGAAATTGTTTATATATATATATATATATATATACATATGGAGCCATACATATAAATATATCTAACTCATCCCCAGCCTTCAGCTGAACTAATATATATATATATTTTCATCTTGTATACATATATATATATATCCTTCTCTCTTTTCATATATAGGTTGTGTATATATATATATGTTCCAAATATATATATATCTCTGTCGCTCTATATATATATATATAATATAACATGCCCATTCTTGTATCATAGTAATTAATTAATACTTATGCTACATAAACAAAACTTAACTAATTAAAATATGTAATAAAACACAAGAAGCATTAAACCTGTTACTATATATATATAAATATAAATATATATAAGCAATATAAAATATACCTTATATTTCAATACATACATACATTCGCTTATGAACTAGATGTGTTGTGTTATGTTCAAGATAACCTTCTAAATGGTTCACCAGTCTTTCTGTGCCTATAAGGATTTTACAGATCTGTTTATTTTGATTACAGTGAAAAAAAACAAATCTGTATTACAAGATATTTTCCATGGCATTTCTCTTAACAAGTTATTGATATATCAAAATATATATCAAAAATGTTGTCATATATATATATATAAACATTTCAAAGTCTCCCATTTTCTCATTTCATTATTTCAAATTCCTACGTTCATTCAGAAGGATAAACAAAAAACAATTCAAAGTGAACATGATTGGAAGAATGTTTCTAGCATGAAATCTGACCGAGTCTGATATATTGCTCTTGGGCTAAAAATAATCATCATAATATCAAATTTCAGATTACTATGATAAAAGAGCTATTACTCAGTGCCTCCCCAGTATGGTGACAGTAAACATAGAGAATGCCTTTAGTGGGAATGATAAATTTCCAACTTCACGTCTATATGTAATCGGCTGATCTTCAACGTTAAACGCCGACCCTTCTCAGTATTTTGTCTCTTATCCCTGGTCTGTAGAGTCGAATAGACTGCAAACAAAACCCCTAAATCTTTGTTTTTATATTTCTTGTTTATTGTTGCATACAAAATCTTCTTTTCTTACTTCTTCTTAGTCTTCAGGTTCATTCATCCATCACTTATGGGGTCGCTGTTTCTATATAATAAACCTTAGAGTCTGTCAAATGATAAAAATGGCAAGCATCATCCCGCATGTCATTTAGTTATTCTGTCTCCTGTCATCTAATCACTTTCATATGTATATATGTTTTTTCTCATTTCCCTTCTGTTAACATTTTTAGTTTCCCTTAAATAAAGGAAAACTTTGATGGTTTTCTTTTTTCGACTGTAGTCGTCTTGTAAAAAAATCAGTTCATGCATCCACTAAATTCTATGCTAGATATTCTGTAAGTAAATGCGACACATGACTATAAATCTTCGGATATAAGAATATATGGATAAATAATTCTAATATCCGTTAGCGTGCTCTACTGTATACACACACATTATATATATATATATATAGGATGGATATCTATATATATATACCACCAAGGCTGGGTGGTGTATTGTGTGTGGCAGATGAGAGAGAGGAGAGAGAGAGAGACCACTGCTCGATGTCTCAATGGCTGGGACCTGGAACCAAAGTCTCCTGAAGTAAAGAATACGGGCGTGAAAGGAAAAAGGTCACAAAATTTGCCGATAACAAAGGTTGTACAACCATCTGGAAATATACTTTTTGTAGTCATTTTTACCCGGGGTTTGAGGCGTCTCGACGCTGCCAGACAATAGGTCTCATATACCTCGCGGATATTAAATGTCCTATAGGAGCTATATTATATTATATAAGGATATATATATATATATATATATATACATCATTACCTTCCAGAGAAACAGAGAGAAAAATAGGAATTGTTTATGTCTGGGACTTTCGTCATTATTTCTCGTGAGGTACCAAGATCTCAACAGGCTTCATCAAGGCCTAAGTTGAGTGAATACGATGTGAGCCAACAGAATTCATTCTGGGATTCCGCCATGATAACTATTTTATTGTTCCTTGGCAAATACTAATTATCTTACAGAGGAAGGTTAAAATTCAAGACATGATCATAGTTTCTGAAAAAATTATTAACCAGTTTGATCATATTTTCTTTAAAACCAAGACAGGACGCTCGGTAGTCCTTTCATTTTGACTTTCAGCTTTCATGTTAGCGTTTCTTTTCTTCTTTATATAGTATATTTCAATACAGAAACTGATACTTGTTCCGAATATATTTTTTAATAACAGAAAAAGAATCTCTACGTTTGACGGGGTTCAGCAAAATTAGCTTACTTTATTAAAATATCAGATACCAGTGATTGAAGAAAGTTCATTCCCAAGTACATGGATGCGCCAAAAGTATCTTCGGTGAATCAGTTTTTGAGCCAAAGGTATAATGCTGTATGAAGTCATTCAACCTGGAACGAAATTGACAGCAAAAGTTTTGAAAGGTGTAACAGGAAGCTCAAAGCAGTTGCCTGAATCAATTTTAACCTTAAATACAACATAAACTACTGAAGCTAGAGGGCTACAATTTGGTAAGTTTGATGACTGGAGGTTGACTGGTCAGTATAGCAATTTGTAGCCCTCTACCCTCAGTAATTTTTAAGATCCGAGGGCGGACAGAAAAAGTCGTTGTTTACCAAAGGTTGTTTTCTGCCAAAGGTCGTTGTTTGCCAAACCAGATGGCAGTTCGAATCCCACTGGTGGCGAAGCATTTATCAATTATAATTCCCCTTGACTGTAAATCAGTACGAGATTAGCATTTTGGATACTTAGCAAAAACTTTTGCGGCTTCTTATATGCGAATATAAAAAATTAATTGGATATATTATGAAAATAAATAAATTAATATATGATTATATATATATATTAAATATATGCATATATATATATATATATATATATATATATAATACATAAACACAAATACACATATATATTTACATACATACATATATATATATATATATATATAGGCATATATATATATATATATATATATATATATATATATATATATATATATATATATATATATATATATATATATATATATATATATATTTTTCATATATATATATATATATATAATGAGAGAAAGAGTTATAAACATTGCTGGCACACAAAAATAAAACAACAATCAGAGAGAGAGAGAGAGAGAGAGAAGACAGCGTCAAAATTCCTAGGGGGAACTCTGTAATTCACTCAGGCATTGCACACATTCCCACCCTCCTTGGCCATTAAAACCAATTTTTTTCCCAAACATTTTTCACACCGTTCTTTTCAATCTTTCCAGATATTCCTCTCATTTACCCTAAAGCTTCTGAATTATAAACCCTTTTCACCAACCTTCAACCGCCTGTTCTTTCTACGTGGAAGAGCAAGCTGAAAATGATGTGATTATCTTTGCCACTTATGATGAACTTTTTACCACTTCTGTGGAATCCTTAACCTTATAAATTATTACGCCGCCGCTTAAACAGTCTTGTCCGTCTGTTTATATATTTTTATAAACGCAATAAACACTCATATATATATATATATATATATATATATATATATATATATATATATATATATATATATATATATATATATATATATATATAGATAGATATATATATATTATATATATATATATATATATATATATATATATATATATATATATATGATCACGAAAATATGGAACGATCTTTATATACTGACAAATTTTCATTACATTGAAATATTTTCAGATTTTCATATAGACACGAACTTATATTTCTTTGATATTGTTGGGCCGATATATATATATAATATATATATATATATATATAACGCATCGGCCATATATATGCGGCCGACCGTATATTAGTGCGTCACTGTAGTCCTGATTCCTCGTCCGTCGCTGGTTCGACCCACGGACGGTGGACTTATTATCAACTAAAATTCCCTTCGGTAACATATATGAAAATATATTATTTCAGAGGTAGAGTGAATTGGATATTAAAGACGTTTGTAGCTTTCTGATCATATATATATATATATATATATATATATATATATATATATATATATATATATATATATATATATATATATATATATATATAAACATGTATGTATATATATATATATATATATATATATATATATATATATATATATATATATATAATATATATATATATATATATATATATATATATATATATATATATATATATATATATATATATCTATATATATAATATAAACATATGTATATATATATATATATATATATATATATATATATATATATATATATATATATATATATATTATATATAGTTAGTTTAATCACTAAGAAGGCGATAGATTGCGCTTTAGTAAGTTAGTCCTTACAAATTAGCATAAAAATTTTGTTTGCCGCCAATTAAAGGAAAAACAAAAAAAGTACCCAACCACAATTCTTACTTTACAAGTTGTGTTCGCAACAGAACTAAAACCAAAACAAATAAAAAAAAAACTTACGTGTTAGTGCAAAATATATTCAATCACAGTTTAATAACGAAATGAATTCAAGCACTGTTTCCATTAAGGGAGAGCAAAATAAAACAGGAGCAAATCCACCACCTGACCCCCGCCCGCCGCCCCCCCTTCTCCCTAATTCATCCGCTCATCCAACCATTTATTCCTTTTGACACCGACTGCACTGAATGTATGACTCATTTATCAAACGCTGCTTGCACTGGGTGACATCTGACTGCTCTCCCTGGAATGAAAAAAAAAAAAAAATCTGTTGGCACCCGCAGGAAGAGATAATTCCTTTTTTTTATTTCACAGTAATTTTACAAATACAAAATTATAAATCCTATATAACTTTTATCTAGACATTCATAAATATATATATATATATATATATATATATATATATATATATATATGTGTGTGTGTGTGTGTGTGTGTGTGTAAATATATATAAATACATATATACATATGTGTATTGTGAATATATTTTGGAATATATTTTATATAATATATATATAGTATATATATATATATATATATATATATATATATATATATATATATATATATATATATATATAATGTCGCTGTATTAACTAGAGCATAAACTGGCAGAAGCGGCTACTTCAAAACCCACTGAACACATGTTGGGCAAGGCATGGTACTAGAAATCTTGTGGGTAAATCAGCGTTATTGCTCCTAATTACAATCCTTTTGTTACTCTTTTTTTTTTTTTTTGCTCAGTTTTCTCTCATTCGGTTTCGTTTTCATATTAGCCATGGATCATTAAGCTGTAAGGTTATAACTGAATTCAGGTAATTGCCATTTCCCAAAGACGCATCCATAGATATATTTTCTGCCCAGTCGATGATTTACCTTGGTAAGAACAGAATGCCTCTCAACAGCATGGCGAGTGGTCTTTTGCCATCACTTAGGCCAAGACTTCGTTCTGATAGTTTTCACAAGGGACAAAGTTGAACAGTTCCCCTTCTCCTTGCCCTGTTCCTACGATTCCTTCTTGTACCTCAAATAAGTGCTATGCTTCTCCAAACCTTTCCCACTTTACTTAAACCACGATGACTGGCTCACTATAATGAAACAAAATTTACTTTATGTCCAGATTTTATATATTCTAACCCTAAAATGCTGTATCCGTTAATAATTAATACATGAATTGCATCATTATTCTCCTAGATGTTAACTGGGTAGTTTAATTTATTTTGAATGTAGTTGATAGTCTTGAAATGATTACACGTGGACCTTTATTGTCTCCTTTAGCTCCGTCTTGCCCTGTTAAAAAGTTTACCCTTTGTATATATCAGTTTTTCAGTTTTATTTTTTTTTACATAGTCGCCTCTTTCCCCTACTCTTTCACGAGGAAGTTATTACCAACAATTAAAGGTACAATACATAATTGGTACTTTGGTATTACCCGAGTTTGATAAAAAAAAAAACCTGCAAGTAAGGTTCCTGCCGCTCGTAAAGTGCCTTAACTTGTAAATGTTTGACCACAGGTCCAGACGTTGCATTCAGTCTATGAAGAAACATTGTGACAAAAGTCATAATAATACTCCGAGGTGCTCCTTTAGTTTGTACCTTCAGGAGTCAACCAGTCCTCCACAAGGAAAGGACGTACAGATACAATAACAACGGAGTTCAAAATCCGTTTTGCCACGAGTTCGAAAACAGTACAACTTTTTCTTGGAGTTGGTTTTACTGAGAGATGGAGAACATGTCCCTATTTTAATTAAACACTAGTGGGAGTGTAGCAACCAGCTACTAATAGTCAAACCTCTTTATTTACTGTACACGCACATACACATATACAGACATACACACACACAAACACACACACTCACTCAAGCTCTCTTTTCAACTAATTAATTTGCATGGTAGATTAGAGACTCTGTTACCCAAAAATTACCGGATATTTTTTATAAGCCATCGGTAAATGCCTCATTGTGAAAATTGGAAAGCCTGAGTTTCATTTGTGAAGTTACTTTGGTAGATAGGCTTACTACACATGAAAAAGTATCCCAATCAAATTAAGGCCTTATCATCCATCATAAGCCTAAGTTCATATTCTTCACTTTACTCTGTCAATTCGCGGATTCTAATCAAGGTACGTACAAGGCTATTGATTTCATTTCATTTGAGAGAGAGAGAGAGAGAGAGAGAGAGAGAGAGAGAGAGAGAGAGAGAGAGAGAGAGAGGTGAACATTTCACGTTATAAAAAAAGTTTATGATGAAGCTCTCTCTCTCTCTCTCTCTCTCTCTTCTCTCTCTCTCTCTCTCTCTCTCTCTCTCTCGGGATATCTTGTTTATTCTAACCTTCTAACCTAGTACAATTTTTTTTTATATTTAATTCTATCTTTTAACTTTTAACTTGCTGTGTAATTCCCTTTCAGTTTTCTGAAAGGACATTACACGCTTTCACTTCTGTGCATTTACTGGCTTCGTCCTTTCACCTAATTCAGGTTTCCTTTCTTTCTCTCTCTCTCACATTGTATATATTCAGTGTTTCCTGTATTTTGCGTTTCCTTCACATTCCACGTTCTTGTCATAAATCACTTCCTCCCCTTTAATCCTTTGTGACAGATTTTTTTTGTCCTTGTTTTATCCCCGTCACATTCCACTATTTACGTTTCAGCTGGTTCTTATTCTCTCAGTGCTGATTCAGCATTATCTTTTTCTCCCACTATATAGATCGCTGTCCATTCGTCCTTCAT
>NC_089752.1:20473000-20488000 GCF_040412425.1 Macrobrachium rosenbergii | reverse complement strand
GAGGGCGGACAGAAAAAGTGCGGACAGAAAAAGTGCGGACAGAAAAAAGTGCTGACGGACAGACAAAGCCGGCACAATAGTTTTCTTTTCAGAGAGCTAAAAACACACATTGTCTGCAACACACACAAGGGAAATTCCCTACAATTCTAGCATGAAAATGTAAATGCAACAAGTCTATTTGCGGAATATACTGTCTGTAAAATGCATTGGGATTGAATCCTGTCATGGATGAAAGTATATCTTAGTTTAACCAGACCACTGAGCTGATTAACAGCTCTCCTAGGGCTGGCCCGAAGGATTAGATTTATTTTTACTTGGCTAAGAACCAATTGGTTACCTAGCAACGGGACCTACAGCTTATTGTGGAATCCGAACCACATTATAGCGAGAAATGAATTTCTATCACCCAGCGCGGAACTCTGTCATGGATGGAATACTGATATGCACAAGTAATCAATTATGAATAACTGTACATGGATGATATGCAATGTACGGTGTTAGGAACAAGCACTCTTTTTTAGAACAGTACCCTGTTATCGGAAGTAAGCGCAAGTGAAATACTGATAAAAACGGTATCCAAAACAAATCATCTTTAGCTGCAATAAAATATCAGCATGAATTATCTTGATATTTTAGTGACATAGAGAAGTATAATGACGCGTGCTGTCTATAGATAATTAATCCTAATACAAGACTGAAGTGAAATATTTATTCAGTGAACTCATAACTCACACATAGTGCCAGAGTTCCATGGTGACCTACAGTGGCAGCACTATACTTTGATATAATACCCTGTCTCGTCTCAGAACATAATATGTACGCTGTTACGATGAGAAATTCTAAAATTAGCATACTGAAGGTAACAAGTAGAAGAGCCAGCACAAACACCTTATTAAGGTAATATAAAAATTAACGGTGAGTTAATAGGATGCTTGCAAAGGATCAGGTCGAGTAATAGGCTACCTGGCATGTGATACACAGAGCATTCTTACAACCATTACCGGATATTAATGAAGGCAATTTTTTAAATAACGCACGATCGCTAACAATGGCCATTGCTACGAAGCTAATTCTGATGATAATGACATTAACAGAGTTAAAATATATTTATTTTCATCAACCTGTATTTTACCGTGTTGTATAATTATATTTTCTGGAAAATTTTATCTAACTATTAGAAAATATGCAAACAAATAATTTAGTTTCAATTTTTAGTACCTACCGCTCAACGAAATATAATTTTCCCCTACAATACAGCAATACAGACGTACATTACAATCGAAAATTTAAAAGTTCCTACCATCATTCTTCACAAAAGTATTTTAGCCTAATCACATCAATGAATAAATGAAAAACCTAATAAACACGATATATAATATCCGTCATATCAATTGGAAACAGGGCAATTTCGTAATGACAGGAAGCTCATATTCAATGACGTCATAAGTCTCTGGGCTGACATTTAATAACGTGGATAAAGTAATAACATGCAAAGATTTCTATCCCGATTGGGGGAATTCTTATCACAGATATTAATCATACATAAAAAATAAGAATGATAACCAGTATCATCGGCTGTTCAACAATATCAAGTATCCTACAGTACATGGCTGGTTAACTTGGAAAACAGCTGCACGGAATAAGTGGGAGCTGGGGTGGTGGTTGTGGGAGTCTGGGGTGGGGCTAAGGGTGAAGGTGAAGGTGGGAGTGAAGGTGAAGGTGGGGGTTGGGGTGGGGATAAGGGTGAAGGTGAAGGTGGGGGTGAAGGTGAAGGTGAAGATGGAGTGAGGGTGGGGCTGGGGTGAAAGTGAAGGTGGGGTGGGGGTGGGGTGAAGGTGAAGGTGGGGTACAGGTGGGACTGGGGTGAAGGTGAAGGTGGGGTGAAGGTGAAGGTGGGGATGGAGGTGGGGAGAGGGTGGGGAGAGGGTGGGGAGAGGGTGGGGTGGGGGTGGGGTGGGGATGGAGTTGAAGGTGAAGGTAGGGTGAAGGTGAAGGTGGAGTGAGGGTGGGGGTGGGGGTGGGGTGGGGGGTGAGGGGGGGGTGGGGGTGGGGGTGAGGGTGGGGGTGAAGGTGAAGGTGGGGTGAAGGTGGGGTGAAGGTGGAGGTGGGGGGGGGTGAAGGTGAAGGTGGGGGTGGGGGGTGAAGGTGAAGGTGGGGGTGGGGGTGGGGTGGAGGTGGAGGTGGGGTTGGGCTGTGGGTAGGAGTTATCCAGCGGGATTGATGCCACAACATCTAACAGAATAGCAATGAATTGTAAAGGAAAATTGTCCTTACCTCCCAAAAGGTTGGGGTGGGGTAGGACTGGGTTAGGGGGTTGGAGGTAGGGGTGGGGTTGAGGTAGGGGTGGGGGCGGAGCTAGGGTGGTGGTGATGGTGGGGCTTTGGTGAGGGGTGGAAGTTTGGGTGGGGCTGTGGGTTGGAGTTGTCAAGGGGGATGATGTTCAAGATTATCTAACAGAGTAACATTGAATTGTAAATAATAATTGTCCTGACCCTTCCAAATGTTTCTAAAGCGTTTTAACCCGGTTAATTCCTGTATTCCTGTCATAAATTTTACCTATAAGGCTAAACTTAGATGAAATTAACAGCTCTTACTATGATCTTTAACACAAAACTTACCTTCGTTCTTGGATCTCATTGAAAGGTGTTGAAGTAGCCCTTTTGTCACGTTAATTGATTGAATAATATATATATATATATATATATATATATATATATATATATATATATATATATATATATATATATATATATATATATAATCACGCCGTCGCCGAACTAAATAATGTCTTATCGATAAGAAATCACTCACATAAAACCACACAATTCACTAACAAAAAATGTAGATCACGCCGCCCCGAACGCCTAACAAGAAGTGATAATCAGAGCTGTATTGTATATTGTTCCCGAACACAGAGGGCCCTAAACCATCCGTCATCCGACTTTCCAAGTGCAGTTAACGCCTCGTTGGGTCATTTAGGAGGGAACACTGCCTTGGCGTTCTTTTTAAAGGAGTTTCACTGGTTCTTTGTCGTACTTATTAAGGATTTCTGCCCTTTTTTTCCTATACAGTACAGTATACTCTCCTTCCTGTATATATGGTCGGTTTCATTCCAATTGTCCACTCACAAACGTAGGTATTAGGTAGATGTGGCATGCGCATAGCTCTCTCGACTGCCTGAAATTAATGTTTCCTACATCGTAGGCTTACTGTGGTAAAGACGCAAAACGTTATGAATACTTACAGAAACAGGCAATCCTCACAGCTTCTTACTTGGATCATAAACGTGCCGACTTACGTCGATAATATAAAAATACAAGCACACGAATGACGAGCTGGTAATAAACAGTCTACTGAGGTCATGCGCAAACGGACGATGGACTTTAAACGATTATTTTTTATCTCATTGTAGGTACATAAAAAGACATACGGCTATGAGCATGGCGCTGTATTCTTGGTGTCTTTTTCCGCTTCCTCCGCAGATCATTATGCCTTTGATAAAACAGATTATTATAATTCCAGGGGAATATGGGCCATCCTTAAGAAGCCAAAGATTTATGAGGTGATACTTGAAATGTCTCGACGTCTTTATCTAATTATTATTTCCCAGTGCATTGTGGGTAAGGATGGCTAGCTTATTTGAAACGTCTTTTGTTATTTGCACCCGGAAATGTGTGTACGTGAACAATGCTGAAATCTGAATGATGCTTTGTTTTAAGTTTCGCCAGTTACATGGGATTTTGGATTTCAGGCATTGCTTTAACAAAATATGCTTTAGTTCGTAGTCTTGGTTCCTTTAGCGCAGTTTGGTAACTTTTGTTCCTTAGATTATCTTGCCCATGCTGCTAAATTTCATGAAAATTTTTTGCCTGACAGGGGCAGGCAATTATTTTCCTTCGGGAATATTCAGTGTTACCTAACTGTGTAGACTTCCCCATGAGCAATTCTTCCTTATGTTATCAGAAATACAGACACAGTAATGGTTCTGTTAAGATTCTTAAAAAAAAAAAAAAAAAAAAAAATCGTTGGTGTAATTATAGTGTTGGTGATGCTAAAAGTACTCTCATGGAAGGCTAACACCTTCTAGCATGGAAATTAATTTTACTTGTTAATCGGTAGTTGAGTAATTATTAAGATCACTGTATTGTTATTAAGTGCCTCGACATTTCCTCAAAATCTACTGTGAAAAGGAGGAGCTTTGCTCCAAGATCCCTGGCTACTCTTTCTCCAATCAAGAACTTGTTGGTGAGACAGTTGCTGCAGTCAAAATAAACGATTCTCATTTCCCAAAACTTAAAGTTGACCAAGGAAGGTATCTAGGGATATTTGGTGTTGGGGAAGATTGAGAGGGAATAAAAAAAAAAAAAGTTTTTACTGTAACTCTTGTAGATGCTTCACCCTTGACGTCTTTATTTAAAAGTATATTAAGGCTGACAGCATTATTATCAATGACAGGTGGTCTACCTTCAAGTCTTTGACATTTTTAGTTTACAATCTCAAGAAAGATTATCACTTAGAAAATTTTTTATGAATTCTTATCCACATATACGTACCCCTAATATAAAACGTCATTGGAGGGAGCTCAAAGAGTACATAAAACAACATTGGAAGCGGTAAAAGTATTCCCAGCAATACATATCCAGGTTTCTCTTCATTACCAAGTTTTCTAAGGACTACCGCAGCACAATTATTTTTTTATGTATAGCAGCAAGTTATACCCACCTCAGTCGGAGATCTAGTGGCCTTCAACATCGAGGTAAGATCAAGATAACTCTGAAGAAGTTAATCTCTATGATATGAATCCGAATAAGGTAGGTTTACTGAATGTTTTCCCCCACCCAAAAATCCCGCATTCTCACTGTGTTCCACCCGAATCGTAAGATATTAGGGGGAGTCCACGAAATGGACGTCAGAAACGTTTAAAGCACAATTCAAAAATTATGGTTTGAAATACGAATTTACCAAAAAATTATCAGCTTAGGTAATGGTTTCAAAATCTTCTGAATGTGAATGGTCCCAGGTAAACTCTTCTAACTAGCGTTCTAATTATTGCCGTAAGTTACAATGTTAAAATTTATGAGTATAATTTTCAGCTAAAAGAGGAATTTACTAAAAGAGGTAGCATGAACTAACTAGGCGCAGATAAATTCTGAAGGAAAATGATCAATTAGGAACTGATTCAATGAAAAAAATTCAAAATCAATTATGTTCAAATGGAAGGCGGAATGCTGCAAATGCACACATATGAACTAGATTCCTGATATTCCTACGACCTACAGAAGTGTGGATATCCAGGCCTTTTAAGTTCTTTAGGTCGATGCTCTCGTTTTAGCACCATACAAAGGGAAGCTTTCAGGGCGGTCTTGTGTGATGATGAATAAGGCGTTGTTTATTTAGTGCCTGTCAGCTGCCTCCGCTGATCGTAGAACCTTTAATGAAACAGATAATAAACAAGTAAAAAATGCGCCTGAGTTACTTCAGCGCAATCGAGTTTTCTGTATGAGCCGCGGTCCATGAAGCCTTCAATCATGACCCGGTGGGAGCCTGTCCTATAGCGTTGCCAGACTCACAATTATGGCTAACTTTAACCTTAAATAAAATAAAAACTACTAAGGCTAGAAGGCTGCAATTTGCTATGTTCGATGATAGGAAGTTGGATGATCAATAGCCTATACCAATTTGCAGCCCTCGAACCTAAGTAGTTTTCAAGATCTGAGGGCGGACAGAAAAAGTGCAGACGAGCGGACAAACAGAAAACTAAAATTATTAAATTTCGGAGGTAAGAGAAAGTATTAAATGTGTCTTGTTCGATTTTTTTTTTTTTTTTTTCGTTTTCTAAGAATGCCACGAGAAGATGAAATGTGTGACAGAACTTTGGAAAGCGAAGTGGGAAAGCCTCAGCTAAATAAATTACAGTTAAAACCAGAAAAAAAGAAAATTGTAACGCATGGGCGTTATAAATGTTACTTCATCTAGGATGAATGAAAAGTGAAAAAAGTGGACTTGTGAATAAGTCACAAAATCTACATATAGGATGAGTGATATATTCTGACTGGACAAGAATCTGGTAGGAGAAAAAAATAATAAAACGGGTTCAGTGGTGAATAAAGAAGCTTTATAATAGGATATATAAGCTATCTTTAAGTACAAGAATCTTTATTAAAAAGGAAAAACCTCTTATATATATATATATATATATATATATATATATATATATATATATATATATATATATATATATATATATATATATATATATATTATATATATATATATATAATAACTTTGGAAAAGCCCTGTGAGGAAAATGCTGACTATGCCTGTTACTCCTGTCTACATGGTCATCTAAGAAACAATGGTTTTTTCTTTTCTTATGGAAAATACTTATCTTAGTTTAATTTAAAAAAAACTGAAGAAATTCTCAGGCTTAGTTCACAAGAGACTCAAGTGAGTAAGTAAATTTTTCCTACCACTACTTTGGGTATCATATAATATTTCAATAATAATCACTTCGTTTCCTGATTCACTCTTTCCCAGTCATTTAACTTTTTTCATTTCAAGCCTGTGATTAATGGGCAGTACGTCACTGCACCTCACGTGGTGCACTGTAAGCAATACCAAAAGGTGCTTGTAGCCTCCCTTCGGCCCGTAGCTGCACCCACTTTTTAGTGTTTTATTTTACCTCCATTCCCGCTTCCTTTCTTCTGTCTGCCTGTCAAGACTATCTAATTATTAATTCCTAGCGTAACTATGGGGTTCTCTCTCTCAGTTTCACCTTTAGATCCTTGTACTTCATCTCTCAAATCCAATCTTTTTACAAAATTAAGCGCAGCCTAAATTTCGTAAAACCAAAATCAATCTTTGTCATTTCCTTCCTAGCTTCGTTTTTCCTTATCCTTAGCTTCCCTTCTCCACTGATGAAACTCTTTCCCGAAGTAAATGAGGACATAATAGATTAGAAGCTTAAGAACTTTTTGGGCAATGTAAAGCACTTGTATATTTATTTGCCATGAAAATTACTACTCTAACAATAACGGGATGATAACTGATGTAAAGACTGATGGTGGATAATTTCAGAAAATAATATAGTAACCGCTAGTATCTGTTTTCTTTTTACGGTAACATATAAAGAAAACTACACATACATGGGTAACTTATTTAATATTGCATTTGTTGTCACGATATATGCTTTTAGTATTTTTCCGTGATTATATTAAATGTACAAATATATGCACACTTACGCGCCCTTATGTTATATATAAATATATATATATATATATATATATATATATATATATATATATATATATATATATATATATATATATATATATATATGGCATATGGCTCGTTGTTTCTAAATTATGCAGGTCCGAATTTCTTTGGTGACAAAGCACTTAGGCTCTCAATTATAATTCCCCTTGTGTGTAAGTTGTTCCCCAAGTATATTGAGTTGGATATTAAATGCTATTTTTTGCTTGATATTTGTATGTATGTATGTATGTATGTATGTATGTATGTACACACTTTCAAGGAACCTTCTCAACACTGATAGCTGTACATTACTAAAACCACAAATTCTCATCAGTAGTGCATCGAACGTCCTTACACACTTTGCCATTCATCTCTATCCTTCATGCACTCTCGCATTCCTGAATAGTGAAGCCAATCTTTTCTAATTACTCCTCCACGCCATCTCCTCTTTCACTAGCATTCGTCCTTCATTCCTTCATTATGATCAAATCATCTCAAAACTCAATTATCCCTTGTTTCACTTCCACTAATGTTTTTACCATATCAGTTATTTCGCCATATTTCTTACAACTATGATTTTTTCATGCCACATATACTACATAAACTACACATATTCACAGCTTTACCTTTTTCTTTCATTCCAGCCTTCCACTATACTTCATGTCAATAAAGGAAACGGCTCACAATAACTGATCTCATAATACATTCCTACCATGGATTTGACAGACAATTCCAGTCTCTTACGATTCTTTTACACAAACCTTACCCACTTCCTTGTTCCACCAATTTTGTGACTCACCCCTTCTCTCATCCTGCCATTATCCGTCACATTTAACCCCAGTTACATACCATAATCAGCTACTGCCACTTTCCCACCATCTGTAATATCATTCATTATTCCATCACCATGATTTCCATTCATCATCACAATCTTCTTCTTGCTCACAAATATACTCAGAAATGTTTCTTGTAAACATTTAGAAACTCTTTCACTAATTCCTGGAGTTCCAAAATCAGTATTCCAGTCATCTGAAGACATTCTACAAAATTATTCATAATTCATTTTCTTATCTTAAAACCAGTGACGTTCCTGAAATCGCCCCCGGGTCCCATAGTAAGGGCGGCGCGCGAAAATACGAAATTTAACCATTGCTGCTATGACAGGACAAAGCTAAATCAGTGGCCCCAAAATGGTCAAGGAGCCCCATTATATTTCAGACCCGAAAGTTTGGGTCCCGCTAAAAGACTGAATTTCCAATTTTGTGAACAAATGTAACAAAAAATGTTATGTAAAGAAATATGGGTCTCAGGGACCCCCCAATCGTAAGGCCATTATAGACCTTCTAATACGGATCGGAGGAGGTGGGTAACGTTGATTGAGGTAAAGCAGGGGCCGATCTAGACAATTGATTGCAACTTATAGGGGTCCTAATTATCACAGGGGGCCCATAATGGGCCCCATCATATCGCCATCAAGTACATTACTGTTATCCTCATTTTTACCATTTATCATTATGTTCAACTGGATTAAGTGGATCTTCAGTTATTCAATGTACACCTAGTTTTAAGAAATAAAATTTCCGAAATGTGCATTTACAAGTGCCTTTAAAATGATCCTACATGTCGTGAAAAAAAATGGATCCGTTTTTTCTCGACAATCCTTTACAACGTTCAGGATAAGCGAGGGGGAGTAATAAGCAGGCGGCTGAGTTCGTGGTTCACTTTTTTTTCTGCAAATGTGTTTGGTTATTATTTGTGCCCGGCGAATTTGTCTGTGTCGGGAATGACAGAGAGGCCCCTTTTTATATAATTCGAGTACCTCCTTTGGTAAAATAACCTATGTATAAATTTTGCAAAGGAACAGAGGTGACGACAAGGCATGCAGAGGAGTGATATGCGTCTTTCTCGAGGGCATACTATTGAGGTAAGCTAAGCACTCGCCATGGCGTCACCTTCCCAGCCAAAACGTTCATTTTAAACTCAAGAGCCGGTTCCTTTAGTATGCTAAATTAATCCCTTCACATTTTTGCCATCCGGCGCCTGATATACCTAATGTTCATTTAAAGTGTAGCCTGATTGTTCGGAAATAAGTTTTGTGCAAAACTGTAGCTTTTAGAGGCACGTTTTTTTTCGAGTTTTATGGGTTTTTCTATGGCCTTCAGAATTGTGTCTTGTAGCCTACCCGACCGCGTGGTCCTTGTGTGATAATGTATGTTAAATTTAATTAGTCTATTTTTTTTTAAATAAAATTGTAAAACCCTGCTTGATCTTGATGGACCTTCGTTTCTATGTTTGCTGGTAGCGCCCTTCACGTCTGACCATCCCAGTCCCATACCATCAGGGACTTAGAACCTTCTCAGTCGTGGGGGGAAATTCGCGACACTACAATTGCTCATATTCTAACAGTTTTCCCGGGGAGGCTTACAGCGCCCCCGCCCCAACCCCGAGCAATTGGGACGGTGCTCCCCGGGTCCCATAATGTCTAGGAACGCCCTTGCTTAAAACCTTGCAAATACAGTATGTCTAACTTCTTGCCCCTTACGTTTCATTTCCATAATTGAAAATAATAGTTAACCATAAGTTACATTTTCTAATCCTGTAACCAGAAAACGTAGTAAAACAGTAACTAAAGTAATATCACACACACTCGCGCGCTCGCTCTCTCCTCTCTCTCTATATATATATATATATATATATATATATATATATATATATATATATATATATATATATATATATATATATATATATATATACTATGCATACATACATAAAACCTTCATTTCCCCTCTAGAAAATTGCTGAAGATCACATTTCTATTCGTAAGCATCACTAACAGGCACTCCAGATAATGTCCCCAACTTCTATATTTAGCCTCCTCAGCTCTTACATAAGTTTTGTTTTGTGGTATTAAGGTCTGATCTATTGCCCTCCTAAATTTTTTATTTTATTGACACATTTCAGCTATTTCTTCAATGACATTTCTTTAAGTAGATCTTTTCTCTTAAGATCGTTTTGCCTACTTATCTTTTTCTTTTCAGTTACCTACCTCCAGGTACAGCACAAATACAACTTCCCTATCTAAAGGTCTCACTCATATTTGTCCAAAATGTTTTGTCATTTATTCCTTTTTCTGTCTCTCGCCCGGTAACTGTAAAAGATGTGCAATTCTCTCCTGTGTCCTGCAGTTGTAATGCTATTAGCAAGCACTTTTGTTATTCTTACTACCTTTTGTAATAAAATTGTTTTCTGATTCTTTACGACTCCAACCTTGAAACTACCAAACCACCAATTTGGTTGTGCGTTTCCATTAACCCTAATCTGTATGCTATTCCCTTTTTTTTTTTTTTACTTGTTTTCCAAATTGTCATCTTCAGAACTCTTCTTCATCAATTAAAAAGACATTTTGTCTCACAAATCCTTCAACCTGGTGATAACTGGGCAATCTCAAACGTTCTCCTCTTTTCGCCATTATAATCTATAACTTGTTCTTAAATCTACTTCTTAAATCACATAATCCCTTTTTAAAATGTTTAGTTGCCTGAGGATATTTCGGAACATTGTTTATTTCAAACATTGTTTATTTCAAACATTGTTTATTTCGTTGTTTACTTCAAACATTGTTTATTTCAACCAAGAACACTATACAACGCTTTCCTGTCCGAGTCTACATTCTTATTCAATCCGATTTTGTTGTTATTCAACTATCATTGCATTAAACTACCAACCATACTTCCATGCCTACTTGGCCAGAAATTTGCTTTTCAGTCCTTCTCATTTCCATTATTGAGATATATACGTTATTCTCATTCTCATCCTTGCAGTTTGTCCTAATATTCGGCTTTTTCTTCCTTAAACGTATCTGTTATCGTACAATTCTTTCCATTTTCACCTCACGTGTATATTATAGAATCCGGGACTCAGTATCACATATCTTTCCCCACATATCTGTACTGAACATTTGAAGGATGAATGAAGGTTATTGGCAAAGTATACATACATACATGCACACACATGTATATATACATATATACATACATACACACACACACACACACACACACACACACACATATATATATATATATATATATATATATATATATATATATATATATATACATATATATACTGTATATTTTACGAATAACCCACATTTATCCTATGAATGTTCAATATAAAAATTCAAAAGATTAATAAAGGTTATTGGTAATATCTATATCTATATCTATATCTATCTATCTATCTATCTATCTATCTGTATATACAGTATATATGTATGTATGTATATATTACCAATAACCTTCATCATCCTTTGAACGTCAGTATACATGTGTATGTATGTATGTCAGTATGTACGTATGTGTGTGTGCGTGTGTATAAATCAGCATATATATACTCATCCATACGCATGACATGCGAATGACAACCTGGTGTGTAGCTTAATTAATGAGTTATAAAGGCTAGACCAAAGAGGGGCTGAAGTAAAAAAGGAATTATTGATGGAATAATATTGGTAAAAAAACGCAAAGGTTCAGTCCTCAACCCTACATAATTAAAGTGGGTTGGTTGTACGTATAATAGAGACCAAATAGAGAATTCCCTACGTTGAATTGGAAAGTAAGAAAATGTTATATCTTGTAGCTGCTTATCAAATGCCTCTATGGGATTACATACATGTGTAATGAACGTGGGCGTGGGAGCAGTGAAACGTGACGCGTAAAACCATGTTCATTTTAGACTTCACTTGCGTAACTATAAATTACTGTCGATTACGATATCTGTCAGATAAAATGTGGTAAATTCCAGAGACAGTACATGCGGATAAAGAAAATAAGAAAAGAAAGATGGACAAGGGTAAACCGTGATGATGTATCTAATACAAGAATCGAGAATCCTTAGAGCTGTTTTTAACCAGAAATACACAGCTGAGAAGGCTTATATTCTTACTGGTAATTTGAATGGTTAAATATTGTATGATCTATTCATGGGCCACATAGGGAAGAACTTCAGGCGAAAACTTCTACCTTAACAAACTACAATAATTTAATTTTACTCGTATCTAGGATCAATTCAGTTCAGTTTAGGCTTCTCCAGTACGCGTCACTTTACAAAATTGGATCTAAAGATTGTCCTCAATTTCCCGTTATTTAAAAAAAAATATGAACAAATTTAAACTTTTTTTTTTTTTTTTTTTTTTGAGCAATTCATCAGGCGTGAGCAAATTATTGTATCATCAAGGTACGGCAAGAGTGACTCAAACAGCGCTCATCGTAAGTTGACTACAAAGAGAAGTATTATACAATCACATAATTTTTCAAATTTTATGTATAAAAAATACTGTACGACTGATACTGTGAAGCGCCAGTTAATTTACATTTCAATGAAATAGGTTCAACAATGTAAACATTATGCTATGAATTTACGTCCCAGTATGCGAACTTTCCAAATGTTTAAGCAATAACATTAGGACACTACGTTAGTGTGAGGCAAATTCCATGGATAGATAATAAACATAATGAAGGCAACTGGCTTTATATTTGCCATCAAGTTCTCTAGATACATAATTAATTAAAGATAAATACTTCCATAACCACACTGTTAACGAAGAGTAAAATATGAAATGGCAGACCAATTAAAAAGGACCAAATGAATTATAATTCAAATCTAAATTAGATAAGGATAGGGGCTACAGTGGCATATTCACAAATAGATAATACAAATGATTACGAACTCGGGTCTTCCTGTAAATTCTGTACGACGAAATAATGGGTTACATCATGCTATGGGTTTGTGGACGTAGGCAGTAGGAAGCCTAATCTAAATCATGTGATATTCACGCGTAAGTTACGGAGAGATAGCATACAATGATTTTGTATGAATGGTTCACTAAAGAGAACGGTTACGATATTTTCTCACACCCACTTTTTACAGTAGCTACTAATAAGGAGCTGAAGAGATGTATAAAGCACAAAACATCTGAGAAGTCAATAATACACAAATGAATTATAAAAAAAGATCACCAGATGAAATTGGCAGAACAATGAATTTTCCAGCGAAATTTTTTGACAATTTACTATAATATCCCCGATCGATATCATTGTAGCTTATGGGTGTTAAGCAACACGTGCTTCTGCCATTCACGATTATTTTCAGTGATGATATCGGTTGCCGATATTTTCCGTCAGCTTTAAAAAAAACTAACTATGTTCTTCCTCAGTTTCCTTGCGACCACAGGCCAATTTCGCTACTATAGGTACATGTGAGGATCATCGACATAATATTTAAAGAAATTTTAGAGAATTCAGACAAAGACTACTTCATGATCCGAACTAATGTGGGCTCACGAGAGTTGGAGTTGCCAAAGTGACCCTAACAAAATTATATGTATCATTACCTATCAGTTACAAAAGGAGCCAAAGCTTTGTAATTATTTTACGAAAAGTGTCGAAGGCCTTCGACTAAGTTGGGCACAACAAAATGATATATGCATTACCCCGACAAAATAGGTTTCTTTTTACATATTGCATTTTAGAAGTCTGATTGAAATTATGTCGAATGCTGTAAATATAAAGCATAGACGAAGGACAACAAAAATGTAACATATTCTTTAAATAAATAAATTCCTGCCTTTTGAAGTGTGTGATTACTGGACTAAAGTATGTAACCTCTGAATTTTAAAGTCGAAAATTCTGAGGCATTCTTGAAAATGGCCTACATTCATAATCAAAATAATATTATTTCTTTGGATCTGACAGTCACGTTATTCATGAGACTGAAAACTTTTTTGATAAGAAGACTTTCTACTTAATTTACTTACGGATATATATGAGAGTCCCAGACAACTGCAAGAGCAACTCAGAAATGATGTATATGTGGCACTGAAGAAACAAACTTAATTCCCTTTTAGCAAACTTTATCACGCCTGTGGAATAATCGGAATAAAATATGTTAGTGTCACTTTATCAAGGTCAAATATGCTAAATACAGTTTTAAATGACATCTAAACTATTATAACAAGTAAAAAGTCTAATTCAAAAGTAAAACTAGATAATGTTGCTTGACTTATAAATCATAAAAATAAGATAAATTAAGGTTAGACTGTGAACAGTAAATGGTTATGTTATTTGCTGTACGCAAGACTAGACAAAATCAAAAGAAAAACAGCTCAGCTGACCGGGCTAGGGGAAAGGTTTTCCTTGCTTGTATAAAGCGTTTCTGTTGTGATTAGTACCACGACACTTGAGAGATTTATTTGAACAGAAAAAAGGAGTCAATGACCAAAGGGTGGTCGTGAGGACGAAAGTGTCTCGATCGTCATTAAATACTTATTTCTTAAGTTGGTTATTTGTTTTAATTGAGCCTTCAAAGGATTCCATTGCTAAACCATGGCATTAACGTTTTGATTTACCAATATGAGTTACATTATAGTTGCTGCACATAATTTACTTATTCATAATATACTAATCGTTAAGCACCTTGTCGTTGAACCTGAAAAAAAATTAATTTTCATATCTTTTTGCACAAAAGGCACTCTGAGACTGGCTTGCACGTAAAAGTCACCCATAAGGTTTTACAATAATTTTACAGTAACTTCACCAAAGAATAATTTTTTATTTCCTCATAAGACAAATGGGAGGTTTGTTGTCACAGGCACTATTGTAGACCCATCCTGAGGCTGGTTACCATTCACAGCTGCATCGACTGGTAGGTGTTTACCTTAAAATGAAACTCCGACCTTGCAAA
>NC_089752.1:20455500-20470500 GCF_040412425.1 Macrobrachium rosenbergii | reverse complement strand
GGGGAAAGCAAACAAGCAAAAAATGCGCCGAAGTTTCTTCGACGCAATCAAGCATTTTGTACATCGTATAATCAAGTCCGCCGAAAATAAATCTATCTTTCAGTGGTCTCGGTATAATACTGTATAAGCCCTCGTCCCATGAAACTTTAACCACAGGACGGTGGTGGCCTGCCCTATATCGTTGCCAGACGCACTATTATAGTTAACTTTAACTTTGAATGAAATACAAACTACTGAGGCTAGAGGGCTGCAGTTTGGTATGTTTGATGACTGGAGGGTGGATGATCAACATGCCAATTTGCAGCCCTCTAGCCTCAGTAGTTTTTAAGATCTGAAGGTGGACGGTCAGACAAAGCCGGCACAACAGTTTTCTTTTAGAGAAAACTAAAATGGCTGGGAACCAGCAGCCTCATCCCTGAATAGCTTTTGAAGAAAGGAATGGCTTTAACCTTGAAGTAGTACCCCTTCCAAAGAAGAAATGACATATGGTGAAAAAATGTATGTATATATACAGATTGGGAGATGGAGAATTAATTCATCCTTTTAGTTCTGAAATAAATTCAGAATTTTTTGTAATCGAACACCATTGCTTGATGTTGGAAGACAATACATATGTGTGTATATATATATATATATATATATATATATATATATATATATATATATATATATATATATATATATATATATATATATTATACTTAACACAACATAAATATATATATATATATATATATATATATATATATATATATATATATATATATATATATATATATATATATCATACCATATATATACATACATATATATATGCACATATATTTATAGTTATTTTTCTTTTTCTTTTAACCAAACAGGAACCCACAACCGTTATGATTCGACCAAGACCTCAACTTACAAACCGAATGGCACAGACTTCCACATTCAGTATGGCTCTGGGGCTCTTTCCGGATTCTTATCTAGGTAGGTTGTCTCTTGTATGTCTTCACAGATTAACAAGAGCATTTCCTTATAGAATCGAGTGAATTATCGAAGACAGCATAATTCATAATTTAATCTGGGTGTTTCCTTAAAGAGAATAAGTGGAGTATCCTTGAGATCATAATTCAAAGCTTAAACACAACTTTTCCTTTATCAGAGTAACTGGAGTATCCTTGAGAACATATTTCAAAGCATAAACACAACTTTCCCTTTATAAGAGTAATTGGAGTATCCTTGAGAACATAATTCAAAGCTTAAACACAACGTCTTCTTTATCAGAGTAACTGGAGTATCCTTGAGAACTTATTCAAAGCCTAAACACTATGTCTCCTTTATCAGAGTAACTGGAGTATCCTTGAGAACATTAATCTACAGCTTAAACACAACAACGTCTCCTTTATCAGAGTAACTCTAGTATCCTTGAGAACATAATTCAAAGCTTAAACGCAACGTCTCCTTTATCAGAGTAACTCTAGTATCCTCGAGAACATAATTCAAAGCTTAAACGCAACGTCTCCTTTATCAGAGTAACTCTAGTATCCCCGAGAACATAATTCAGGAAACTAAACGCGAGTCTCCTTTATCAGAGTAACTCTAGTATCCTCGAGAACATAATTCAAAGCTTAAACACAACGTCTTTATCAGAGTAACTCTAGTATCCTTGAGAGCATAATTCACAGCTTACCCAGAGAACGAAATGACCAATTAGACTGAACTACCTTTCCACGTTCACGAAACAGCGACAGCGTCACCGTCGGCACTACAACTGTAGTGGACCAGACATTCGCGGAGGCTACCCACGAACCAGGCTTGGCATTCGTCGCAGGGAAGTTCGATGGCATCATGGGCATGGCATTCACTGACATCTCGGTGATGGGTATCCCTACCGTGTTCGACACCATGATTGATCAGGGAGTGGTTGACGAGCCCGTCTTCTCATTCTTCCTCAACCAGTGAGTTTTCAGCGTAATGACAATGGTTGATAATTGTTGCTACCGTTTAGCTATGATTATAATTATATGAACGCGCGCTTGGGAGTAAATGACAAATGATATTATTAAGTGGACGACTGTTTTTGCCACTAACTAAATTATTATTATTATTATTATTATTATTATTATTATTATTATTATTATTATTATTATTATTATATGAGCACGTATGTAGGAGTAAAAAACTGTCAATATTAAAAAGAAAGCAACAGATCTATCCATATTTCATTATTCTTATTACTGAAAAAATTATTATTATTATTATTATTATTATTATTATTATTATTATTATTATTATTATTATTATTATTATTATTATTTCTTCTGAAACTCTTGTGAACACGGTCCCAAGGCTAACAACTTGACCTATAATGAAAATAACTTATCAATGTATTTATTTCATAATTACCACAAAAAGTAGCGTATTATTATTATTATTATTATTATTATTATTATTATTATTATTATTATTATTATTATTATTATAAATCCTTCTGTTTCCATTATTATAAATCCTTCTGTTTCCATTTATGCGTGAGCAAGCACCCAGGTTCAACTACTGTATTTTGGTAGGAATACATTTTTTTTTATTAATGTTATTAAGTATAGCTCATTCATACACTCCTGTTGCGTAAGAACACAAGCAGGTGTGAATGACTAATTTCCAAATAAAAGAACAATGCAAAAGTAGCTTTTATCACATATCTCTATCACAGCGATTTGACCGGCGAAGTCGGTGGCGAGCTGGTCTTGGGAGGATCTGACCCCGCCCACTACGAAGGGGAGTTCCATTACGTGCCTGTCTCAAGGGTTGGATACTGGCAGCTGACAACTGACGCGTAAGTGCAGTCGACTGAATTTTCAGAAAGCTCTACAGTAGTTAAAGTTGTGACAGAGAGTTGGGACTCTTCATCAATACTGGCCGTACATACTCCTATAATCTACGTTATTAAATGCGAATAAATTGTCAAACTCTCTAATTATTCAGAAAGCTAAATGACATCTTTTTTACCACTCTCTCTACAGCATTAAGGTTGGCGGTGTTACTAAAGAGTTCTGCAATCCTTGTGAGTCTATTGTGGATACTGGCACTTCGCTCATTGCTGGGCCCAAGGCTGATGTTAAGGTGAGATCTTTCGGCTCTAATATTAAGTGTATGTCTAGGTAAGATTTGTTAGGTTCACATCTATTTATTCACTGATTTATGTAACCAGTCATTCTGTTTCATTACGTTTTATGCCTCAGTAAAATCTGGTCATATATATGTATATATATATATATATATATATATATATATATATATATATATATATATATATATATATATATATGTGTGTGTGTGTGTGTGTGTGTGTGTGTGTGTGTGGGTATATATATATATATATATATATATATATATATATATATATATATATATATATATATATATATATATGACTTTATCACATCACCGTGATTCATATACAGTCAGTACTACAAAGAGTCCTTTAATATCCAATTCGCTCTATCTCAGAAATAATATATTTTCATATATGTTGCGCCGTGTAGATTAAGGCGTCCACTGTAGTCCTGAGTTCTTGTCCTTCGTTGGTTTGAGCCCACGGGACGACGAACTTATTATCAATTGAAAAAATTCCCCTTCAGTAACATATGCCAGAAAATATATTATTTCCGAGGTAGAGCAAGATGGATTAAAGGACTTTTGTAGCTTACTGACTGTATGAATCACGGTGATGTGATAAAGTCATATATATATATATATATATATATATATATATATATATATATATATATATATATATATATATATATATATATATATATATATATATATATATATACACATATACACACACACACACACACACACACACACACACACACACACACACATATATATATATATATATATATATATATATATATATATATATATATATATATATATATATATATACATATATATATATGAATATATATATATATATATATATATATATATATATATATATATATATATATATATATATATAAACAATTAATCCCTATTACATACAATGTTCTATAGAAAAAAAATCCTGGAGCCAGAACAAAGACACAATAATGAAATGTCAATTTCCTCCATTCCATAATTCTCCTGAATATATCGTATTTTTATCATTCCTTTTCTCTTACAGTCAATCATGCACGACCTAGGAGCCTTCCCTATCATTGCCGGGGAATACATCATCAACTGCAACAAAGTCGAATCTATGCCAATCGTATCCTTCACCCTCGGTGGCCGGGACTTCGAACTAACAGGACCCGAATTAGTCATTGAGGTAATCAAGATGAACCAGCTACCCTCTTGGTGGAAGGCATTAAAAGATCGTAGCTCATATGTCTACCCTGTTTAAGATGCAAATATTAGAGCTTGATCTCGAGTGTCTTTTTCACATTTTTTTTTTTTGTAGAGGAGGTTTATTCATTATGGGTTGTATTTTGCAACTTAATTAGTGTGTTGCGATTGATTTAATTACTTTTTGTCTTCTTTAGAACGTTATGCTTTGGGCTGCAATTGCTTTTTCCGCTACTATATTTCTTATAAGAGCTTTCTTCTTATCTCTTCTGATATCTTCATCAATTTCAGAACGTTGACGAAGCAACTGGAAAGAGAACGTGCATCGTAGGGATTCTGGGAATTGACTTGGGAGTCGACCTTTGGATCCTCGGAGATCCCTTCATCGCTCGATATTACACAGAATTCGACGTAGGAAACAAGCGCATGGGTTTCGCCAAGTCCCTTGCCTAGAATCAGCACTGACTTCAAACCATTTTTATCATATGATTTGAGAGATTTCGAAGTCTGATTTAGCTTATAAAGACGGTTAATTCTGTTTGAAAATGGCACAATAAGAATATTAATAAAAAACTTGACACGGCAACTTCGTTTTTTTATTGATCATCGTTTGAGTACCCACCAAGTATCAGTCAGTTCTAAACACACTCCACGGAAAACAGCACCCTCGAGAATATGTTATTCAGTAAACCATTTTAAAAACTTGAAAGCATTTTCCAAGATCTGAACGGAGCACATTAAATCATGAATTTAGAGAGAGAGAGAGGAGAGAGACAGACAGACAGAGAGGGGCAGAGAGACAGAGAATGTTTAAAACAACATAACATTGCTGTGAGCAACGAAAAGATTGTATGCAATAAGGAAAGCCAATAACTAATAATAATAATAATAATAATAATGATAATAATAATAATAATAATAATAATAATAATAATAATAATAATAATAACATCTCATTAAACAACTAGCATATAACATAAATACATTACCTAAATCTCTAGTCTCAACAGCAGCAAAACAGTAAGAACTAAATACGGTAAGGACAATACCAACAAACACAGATTCTAAAAAAACTGAGATATCAGAGAGCAAGAGTTAAGTATTTGCCTCTGCAATTGTTTCCTCCCAGAAACTGAAGTGAGAATTTTGATCCTATTCGGAGCTTGGATTCTCTTTGAATGACAGTGTGATGACTGTTTCCAGTTAGAATTTTTCTTCATATCAAAATTATAGAGTCGAAAATACAAGACACTTGATCAAAACGTGGTCTGTATATGATATTTATTATAGCTTAAGTTTGTTATTGTTCTTTCTGTTTGCTAACGAGGGACATAAGGGCAGAGTTATTTCACTCTCCTATTTACAGATTATTTCGTGCACAGCTGGTTAGAATGTCACCAACCGCTTTGTCCTGTTTTTAAAAAGTCAACCACAAATGAATAGGAAATAATAAATCATTTGACACCCGTCGTGCTTTGTATCTATAATGCGTGTTGCTCTCTGATATCTCAGTTTTTGAGAATCCGTTTGTTAGTATTGTCATTACCGTATTTAGTTCTTACTGTTTTGCTGTTGTTGAGACTAGAGATTTAGGTAAGGTATTTATATTATATGCTTGTTGTTTAATGAGACCTTATTATTATTAGTTATTGTCTTTCCTTATTGCATACAATCTTTTCGTTGCACACACACACACGCCATTGATATTTTCATGAACCACAAGGCCCTCTTAAATTCTTGATTACTTCACAATTTGGAAACGTTTGTCACTACTAAGCTAGATCGAAGTTAAGAAAGAAATGAAGACATTCTGACGCTCGCCCAAGATTCGATCTCGGGGCCGGGGTATCAGGATTAGGTAACGATAATTACCTGACCACGAAGAAATGTATAAGTCTATTTCTGCTCATACGTACTTATAGCTGTCAATTTCAGATGCATTTATGACAACTGGAGCGCACACACACACACACACACACACACACACACACACACACACACACACACACATATATATATATATATATATATATATATATATATATATATATATATATATATATATGCACATGCACAGATTATATATTTGTGTTTGTGTGTATGTGTGTGTGTGTGTGTGTGTGTGTGTGTAATCTAAGCGAAAACAAATTCTATGAAAATTGTTTTAAAATTACTTTTGAGAAAATTTTATTAATCTTAATGGCTATCTATTCGAAAAGGAAGATTGCAAATTAAAATAAAAATATTTTGATTACTTATAATTGAGGATAAAAAAAAAGCTCTTCCAAATATATACTTCGTTTTACTTGGATCTTGAAAGGCTTTTGCACGATGTTGATCATTTGTTTTTATTGACTCTCTTCCAAGAAAAAAACATTTTTTTTTTATCACAGGAGGGCCGTTTTCCACTTCTCTTATATCTCATGTTAAAAACAAATTCTTATTTACTGTAATTTACAGGGAATATTTAGGGGTATAAAGACTTGTTTCTCTGTTGAACAGAATTCAATATAATCACATTAAACCTCTCTATTTTGATTGATTGTCAATTTCTATTGAAATATTTCTTTACTACGATCTGGTGAGTTGATTTTGATATTAAAATTGCATTTTGGTCTATGAAATAACATGAAAACCCCATTTTTTCTATGACCTTAAGAAAGTCGGTTTCGGTTCTAGGTAAATTCCATTTTCTTCCTTTTCTCAAGCAAAGAAGTTTTATTTAAGATTTAGTAAGATTTCAGATATAGTTTTGAAGTGATATTGTGAAAGAAACACTGTTTCTTTAACAAGTGATATGGGAAAGAAAAATCATACTTGGAATTTCATTAATTTTTACTTGAAACATTTTTTGCCCAGGAACTTCCGTGTCCTCTGTTCATACACTTAGACATTTTTTTTATGGTTTCCCACTAGTTCTTTTCCGTAGGCCAAGAAGAACATAAAGAACAAAAGATAAACGAGATAAAACCTGAAGTAGTCGAGAGATAAAGAGGACTTTGACCTTTTATTGGGAATTTCAGCTTCCTAAGCATGTGAAAAAGTCAGCTGCTAAAACAACGCAATTAATATCGTCTTAATATCGTGAGAACATCGTACTGCTCATGGTTTCAGCTCAGAATTTCTCACAAGAGGAAAAAAAAGTTTTATCGAAGTGCGAAAGACAAGCAGGGGCGATCATTTTTTTACATATTATTGGTCATAGATTCTTTAACCCTGCTGGGTGCACAAAACAAAGACAGCAGATATAGCTTTTTAAAAATTCCCAAGCCGAAGGGACATCACAGTTTTTGTGTGTTTATATATATATATATATATATATATATATATATATATATATATATATATATATATATATATATATATATATACAATATAAAAGTGATTATAATCATATATATATATATATATATATATATATATATATATATATATATATATATATATTATATACGTATAAAAGTGATTATAATCATATATATATATATATATGTGTGTATACATATATATATATATATATATATATATATAATATATATATATATATATATATATATATATATATATATATATATATAATTAAAATTGCTTTTATACCTGATTCATTTTATCATACATTACAGGTAGAAAAATACACCCCGTCTCTTATTTTTCTCCTGTGGTAAAAGAATCAATTATATATATACAGTATATATATATATATATATATATATATATATATATATATATATATATATAACGTGGGTGTTTGGAATACAAATAGACAAACACACACACTCACCACACACGCGCACACATAGAGAGAGAGAGAGAGAGAGAGAGAGAGGTATCAGTAACATAAGTCAGCGTTTGACAGCCTAAGCCAAAGGTAAGATACGGCGTATCCGAGTATGATCACAGGTCACAAAAAAAAACCAAATCAGTAACAACAGAATAAACCCCACGAGAAAATAAAAATAAAAATTAAAACTGAAAAATTCTTATAAAAAAAGAAATGACAAAATGAAACTGATGAAAGTAATCAGACTTATGACTGGTATTTGATAATTACTTCGCCTCCGGCTGATTGATTACGGCTGTTATTACGTGAGGGGAAGCTCGCTTTTTATTGGAAAGAAAAATGAAAAAAAAATATATAAATGATCTTATTTTTGATTAAACGGATTCAGTAATCACCTTAGGCTTCATTACCTGCTGATAAAGCTCCCTCTAATTAAGCCATGATACTTCAGTGACGTGTTGCAATAAAAATGGTGGCGTGTGGCAGTGCTATTGTGCCTGTGACGGGTGCTGCCATCTTACGGCAGGAAAGGTAGTATCAATGTTCCTCTGCTTTGTAGTGTCAATCGGTGTTCTTGTGCTTGGAAACATTATTTCTTTCATTTACTAATTATTAAAATCTGTATTACAGAACGAGGTAAAAGTGAAGAAGGTTGCCGTACGAAATGTATCAGCATATTAATTATAATTATTAATATGATTCATTTTCGTTTAGAATTATCCGAACTAAGCACTAGCGGTTTCAGAAAAATATCATAGGGCTAATTTTTCATATTATACATATGTATATATATATATATATATATATATATATATATATATATATATATATATATATATATATATATATATATGTCACATATACATATATACCAATTATGATTATTGTAATTAAGACTATTGTTATCATTATTATTATTTATCCCATTTTTATATTTCTCATTTATGTTATTATTTTCTAAATCTTCAATATTATTATTTTGTCATTATTTTTCATTTGAGGGGCCACGTGCCCAGGTGCCCCCCGCCCCCCATTGATCCGCTGGGGAACTAAGGTTAATTCTGATTGGAAAACTACAGATCTTACTTTCACTCTAAACTCTCAAGTAGCACGCAGACTTAATGTATTAGTCCTGAGGAGGAAAAAGGAGAAAGGGGGACATAGAGGAAGAGAGATGGAAAGCTTATGTCAAATATTACTGAATGGATAAAAAATCTACATTGCAATGATTATTCAAAAATAGTTGGAAGTCTTATTTTATGCATAGATCGATAATGCTTTACTTATTGGTTCAGGCAACACATTAAAAAAAAGGTTGATAGTTGCCATTAGCTACAGGAACAAATTTACATGGAAATCCCCTGGAAAGCCTTGATTTAGTTGTCTGTTTTCAAGAGAAGGGGTCACAATACCAAGAACCAGAGAGGGTCATAAACAACGAAAAAAGCATGGGTGAAGAATTGCCAATAACGGACGGGAAGCCATTTTTAGTTTTCTGTAAAAGAGAACTATTGTGCCGGCTTTGTCTGCCCGTCCGCCCTCAGATGTTAAAATCTACTGAGGTTAGAGGCTGCAAATTGGTATGTTGACCATACAACCTCCAAGCATCCAACATACCAAAGTGCAGCCCTCTAGCCTCAGTAGTTTTTTTTTATTTATTTAAGGTTAAAGTTAGCCATAACCGTGCATCTGACAACGATATAAGAAATCCCACCACCGGACCGTGGTTAAAGATTCATGGGCCGCGGCTCACGCAGCATTATACCGAGATCACCGAAAGATAGATCTATTTTCGGTGGCTTTGATTATACGCTGTACAGATAACTCGATTGCGCCGAAGAAACTTCGGTGCATTTTTTACTTGTTTTAAACGTGGTAAATGTGCCTCGCTGTCGAACTTCTCAGTTCCAGAGGGCCTTCATTCCTTACACCTTTGGACTGTGGAACAGCCTCCTAGATGTCGAGCAGTTGGAACTTCAGGGGTTCACGCGAAAATGCAATGCATTACTGCCCCAATACTATTCTTCTTGTATTTTAGTACATTTTTATCTATTTGCCTATTTATTAATTTTTTAATAAATGGACCTGTTCTTTCTCTATTTCCTTTTACTTCCTCTTACTCCTTCTAATAGACACCATATTCTTTTGGAGCTTGAATTTCAATTCAATGGCCTATTAATTGTTCCATATGAATCGGTTTCATCTACTGAATAATAATAATAATAATAATAATAATAATAATAATAATAATAATAATAATAATAATAATAATAATAATAATAATAATAGCAAGAAGCGGAGGTTTTGAGGGTTTAAGTATTAGATAAAATGGGACTTTTCGAACATACAGACCAATATGCAAACTCATTTTATGTCAGACAGTACAACTGAGCTTCTCTTGAGAATCTGCGCCACTCTTTACTCAACTGCTACGGAATTCTTTCCAACATTACCTCAGGTAATTTGAAGGTGCTACATTTGTTTAGATGACCTGATAAAACAAGATCTGTCATTTCATTTCTTCTGTCTTTTGTTTGGCGCGAAATATAAGCTTAAATTTCGGTATCAAATGAAGGATTACCGTCCGATTGTTATATCACTGGCTTTTATAAAACTCTAGGAAATCACTCTTTGTTTATTATGTGGCATTTGAACGCTCACACGGAACACTAAACAAAGAATAAAAAAAAAATTCTACTCTGATGCGAACTAATTAAACAGACTTCATGCCCCCAGGTGACTCGTAAGAGTATTGAGTTCGAGTATACTGATTCCACGGTCGCTCGTTCATCAAGAGGCGTTACTATGGAAACTGGCTTTTGATACTCGTCATTTACACTTAATGATGATTTAAGGCATTAAAACTCTCTCTCTCTCTCTCTCTCTCTCTCTCTCTCTCTCTCTCTCTCTCTCTCTCTCTCTCTCTCTCATGCCCACACCCAAACAAGGTGATTATTCACAAAAACCTAGTATGAATCTCTCTCAACGTATATTCAGAGAAAAGGTTTGTGGTGACACTATTTATTTCTGAAAGTCTGTACTGACTTGCAATCTCACTATACCAGGGAGTGAGCGAATCATGCAGACATTATTTTTGGAAGGATTCACGAGGATTATACAAAACTAAAAGTGAATTGCGTGTGTATGTGTGTACGTTGAATTGCACGTGAGTCTCGGTTTCCTAGCAGTATATACCTTCATCTAAAAGCTTTTGTTCAATTTGAAATGTATTGTAAGTATAATCGTAATTTCGTAATTTGAATTTACTTCTTTGTGTACTAATGGCAACTCCTTTGTAGATCATTTTGACCTAATACGCATGGTTGGAAATTATATCATTGTTTACAAGAACGGTATATTTATTTATGATGATGCATGTATACTAAAACTTAATATATATAATCTAGTATTCTTCAGAGCCAGTTTTTACTAAATACACATGGATACTCATGCTTTTCATATCCAGTGAACGCAGTGTTTGTTATTTTTCATTTGCTGTTTCGGGCCAAGGATTAAGGGTAACCTCACTCTGGCATATCGTGTTGGGCTTCGAATCCTGCTAGTGCTCAGGGGATTTCTTATTATGGTACTTCATTTTGGTTGAAAGCTTTGTAGTGGTAGAAGCATCCTAAGTGAGAAGCAATCGAGGAGGTTAGGACACATGCATTACTGTCTCATATACAGCATACATACATATATATATAAATATATAAAAATATATATATATATATATATATATATATATATATATATATATATATATATATATATATATATATGTGTGTGTGTGTGTGTAATGTGTGTGTGTGTGTCGTGTGTGTATGTGTGCGCGCGCGTGAGCATGTCTGTCCGTATAGAAATGTTAGCATGAATTAGAATGTGTTTTGATAAATCCGATATCATAATCGTAATCGGACTTAACAACCATTAACTCAAGTCTCTTTTTTTTATTTTCGAATAGCTTTTCGAATCTCCATAATGCATTACGCTGTCTGCTTAATGGATACCTTAAGTGAATGACAGCAGATAACATAATGTGTTGACAAATCACTACATTTATCAGAACATAACTGAACATAATATCCCTTATCAAAGATATGATAGGGCAAAATCTGACATAAGCCGATGACTGGGGTGCTAGTAATGACTATGAGCTGTATTAAAGCTGCTATTTCTATTACAAATTTACCTCCAAACGGATATTTTACATTGGTGTCATGACAGAGTAAGTATCTGACTTTTCATCGAACTCCGAAGCACAACAATATAAAGATTATTTACGATTTCGGAACAAGTTTACAATTAGGAGAAAGTTAGGGTTCTTCAGAATTCATTCTGGTATAACTTACTTGCTTCGTATCACAGTTACACAAGTTCCTCATTGGTGGGTACCGTTCTCAGCTAGCACTATGCTGGCCCCGCGTTCGATTCTCCGACCGGCCAGTGAAGAATGAGAGGAATTTATTTCTGGTAATAGAAATTCATTTCTCGTTATAATGTGGTACGGATTCCACAATAAGCTGTAGGTCCCGTTGCTATGTAACCAACTGGTTCTTAGCCATGTCAAATAAATCTAATCCTTCGGCCAGCCCTAGGAGAGCTGTCAATCAGCTCAGTGGTCTGGTTAAACTAAGGTATACTTAACTTTTATCACAGTTACATCACACGACTGAAACAAAAGGACTCAAAAAACACTCACTTCAGGTACTGTGGATTTGTAAACCCGGTCGTGAAATGCATTATTATTCAAAAATATTATGTCACAGATTTATTTTATATATTTACCACGAAACTGATTTTTCATTACCATGAAAAACTAGTTTCCAGGTGTATACTACATCTGTTCATTGCATTGTTTACATAATAATTTTGCTATTTGTAGAAAGAGTGGCCATTCCCAGAAACAGTCAAGCAAATACAATAATGTAAAAAAAAACTGCTTCAGCTGATTTTCCACCTCTGGGGAAATCTCTTTTTCTTTCTTATTTCCCTTTTTTTTTGAGATATCATTCATCCGGTCCCCTTTACCGATCAGCAAAGAACGACCGAATCAGCAAATATGTCTTTCCTTTGACCCTTGCTTTCAAAAGGACCCGAAGGAGGAAGCGGTAGGAGTCCTGGAGGGGATTTTGGGAGCGATGTCGAATCCTGCCAGAACGCAATCCTTTTCTACTCTTTCCATCAAGTCCGCTCACCCACATTTTTCCTTCTCCTCCCTCTTTTTCCTCATGATCTCTGTCTTCTTCATCTCTCGTTTTCTTCTTTTATTTTTGTTTTGAAAAGGACTGTTCCTGTTCTCACACAGAAAATCATCAACGGGAAGGAATTTCTCTTGGGGGGAGGGACATTGCAAGGCGATTTGGACGACAGTGCTTCAGGAACATCGGTGGGGGCACCAAAGCAAAGAAGACGGAACGTCAGATTGATGTTGGGGGTCTACTTTGATCCTTTTGTGTTCTTGTCGTGGGATCTCTTGAGCTCTTGGCCCCCTCCCCCAACTACCCCCACCTCCCCCATTGGATTTCCTCCTTTTTGATCATACTATTGACCCATTTGGAAATTCATGCATGATGCCAACATTCGGTACTGGGGAGAGAGAGAGGGAGAGAGAGAGAGAGAGAGAGAGAGAGAAATGGTTTCTTTTTATTTTATACTTGAACAGAACTTCCAAATTCATATCTAATCACAGCTAGAAAAGTTGATGCAGTTTAAATGATCCGTTTCAATGACAGTGAGCACGCCTTATGAAATGAAGCACAGTCAAAGATCCAATCAATATATATATATATATATATATATATATATATATATATATATATTCATATATATACATACATACATACACACACACACACACACACACACACACATATATATATATATATATATATATATATATATATATATATATATATATATATATATATATATATATATATATATAAATAAATATATATGTACATAATATTAGCTGAAGCCACTGGGAAAATTCAAATTGAAACGACACAGTGCCATTTTTCAAGTGTATTTAACACATCTTTGTGCCCCGAAGATGCGTTAAAATACACAAAAAATACTACACTCTATTGTTTCAATTCATTTCCCAGTGGCCTCCTAATAGATAAAGTCACGCTCTTACTTTTGTGATTTCTTAGTACATGTATGTATGTATGTATGTATGTATGTATGTATGTATGTATGTATGTATGTATGTATGTATATATATATATATATATATATATATATATATACACTAATCATTTTGCAGTTGTATCAATCTGAATTTCACTTCATTCCCAAAATCTTTTGTTGAGGAATCGATCTTGAAGATATATTCTTAGCTTTATGAATAGACGGATTGGTTCAAAGGAATGACTGAATCCGAAGACGGCTTAGGACCCGGATGGTCCGGAACCCAATTATCATTCCCTGGCATAACCACATTAATGGGAGCGTTGATCAATTAAATCTGTTTAATTATTATAGAGAATTGCTTGTATTATCTTAAGACTCAACAGATTAGAGGTGATTAATTTCCCACCAATGACAGAGACTTCGAGATTGGAGGTAATGGCGATGAACTTCAAGCGTGATAGTGATAAGGAATGGAGGGATAATGATGTGGATGATGATGGTGACTAGCAAATGGTGATGACTGGCCAGATGCTAAGTGCATTGGTGACAAAGTGTAGTAGGATACTGTATATGTTGTATGTGTACTAAAAGAATGCGAACGTATTATTATTATTATTATTATTATTATTATTATTATTATTATTATTATTATTATTCAGAAAATGAACCAATGGAACAAACCCACAGGGGCCACTGACTTGAAATTCAAGCTTCTAAAGAATATAGTGCTTATTAGGAAGTAAGAGAAAGTAACGGGAAATGCAGAAAGG
>NC_089752.1:20428000-20445500 GCF_040412425.1 Macrobrachium rosenbergii | reverse complement strand
TATATTAACATATATATAGTATATATACAGTATATTATCACATTGATGAGTCAGATTTTTTAATTTATATATATATATATATATATATATATATATATATATATATATATATATACATATATATATATATGTATATATATATATATATATATATATATATATATATATATATATATATATATATAAATTAAAAATCGGCTCATCATCAGATCAAAACAAGTTTTTCAAATGAAGACCAGCGCTCTGGTCTTTCATTTTGAAAAACCTGATTCGATCTGATATGAGTCAGAAATTTTTTTCTGTTCCACACGTAATTGTGTTGATATATATATATATATATATATATATATATATATATATATATATATACATATATATAATATATATGTACATATATATATATATATATATATATATATATATATATATATATATATATATATTTATATATATATAATATATATATATACATATATATATATATATATATATATATATATATATATATATATATATATATATATATATATATGCTCACATACATATGGGTGTTTTCTGAAATTAGAGGCGCTCTACAGCATTAAACTAAAATTGATATGGACAAAACAAAAGTAATTCAGAGCAGGTATTTATTTAAGTTTCTCTTTGAGTATTTAATATTTTGCGTTGCCTCCATCTGCGTGTACCACGGCCTGCATTCTTGAGGGTATGATTTCAGCAAATCGCCAAAAGCTGAGCTCAAACTCCCATTTCCCTGTGCACTTTGGTCACCTCTCTTCGCAGGTCGTCGGGCTTGGTATACCATCATAGTTCACTGTGCGTGCTTCAGCGACCCTTTAAAGATACTACAAATGTTTTCCACATTAAGGTCAGGGCTACCTGGAAATTCACTTGACGAGAAGAAATCGATACCACTCTTTCGAAGCAGTTCTGTGTCTGAAAAGCCTTGAAACATGGTATCTTATCATGCAAAAAATGTGACTACTTCTTAGATAACACATTTTAGGATCTTTGAGAAGAAATAATCACCAGTAGCCAGTTTTCTCTGATATTCAAGTCCATGACTGTCCTTTTTCTTTGATGAGTCACATTAACCATTTGGCTGTGAAACAGAAAAATTCCCAAACATTCAGGAGAATTTCACAACTTGGCGATGGCGCGTCATGGTGATATCATCCAACTTTGCAGCCCAAATGATGTCATTTTATGATTTAGCTTCTGACTGTGTAAATGAAGAATTCATCTGATGCAGCAACATGGAGAAAGTCAGCTGCATCCCAATCTTTAGAAATGAACCACAAAACCATGCACGGTCTCTCTCTGTCGCTGAGTGATGTTGGGCTTATGATAACATGAAATGCCTTGATACCAGATTTTTCAGCTCACAATATACAGCTTTATAAATTCTCTTCTTTCCCCCTTTTTTTCTAGTTCAAGCACCCAATTTACGTAAAGACTTATGGGTCTACCACTGCCTCAGCTATGATGTCTTTTGACTCCTGAGAAAGGACTTTAGGCCTTCAAGATTCGCACTCTTTTCGCGATGACAGTCATATGGATTTTGTTCCAGTTTCTTTTAACAAAGGATTCATCTCTTTTAATGTATTTAACTACCCAGGAACGTTAAATGAAGGATGCGCCAGCATCACAGCAGCCTCTGAAGTTATAGCGGATTCAGTCAATCCATCTGATTTCCTCTGAGTCGTTAGCCATGGCTGTATCTAACTCTGTCACTCAGTCAGAAAATACAAGAAATGTAAAATAAAAAATAGCTTAATAGAAACTTAAAATAATGTACTTGGAGATAGGCTATAGCAGAAAACTTCATAACTTTCCATGTGTTCTGTGGAGGGGGGGCCCTCTAATTTCGAAACACCCGTACACATATATTAGAGAATTCTACAGAAAGGTGTCAGTCTTGACTAATTCATTTAACATTTTGAAATGAGGTTGCTAACCCATGTCTCCTCTAATTCCTTTGCAAACCACTTCATACGATTCACTGCTCAGTAAGTAAGTTAAGTACGTAATTCTAGTGAAATAAACGGGCGAATATCTATAAATATGTTTCACAGGCTTGGGCATAAATACGATACTTTGTCTTCAGTAAAGCGCACGCAATAAGTAACGCTTACAAGCGCTCGCGCGCACGCACGAACTCACGAGCACGACCGGCGGATAAAACGAATGCCATTATTAAGCGAGAAAAATACATCTCTTTTACTTACATCTCATTATCATGGCTGTGTACCGAGCAAAGCAAAATGTTCCGCCGTTAATAAGAAATTCCTTTTAAAGAACGACCGTGCAAACACTAAGTTCATTATCATCACTCGGGGCTACGATGCAACAGCGATGCGTTTCGAGGACGTGCCCGACCGAGCTTGGCCCAGCGGCGCGCCGATGGAAATTGGCACACGCCACCAAAGTTTCCGAAATGCAATACGCTCCTTGATTAGGCTTTCATAAGATTCCTGCCTTCTGTTAGCGGCTGGTTTTTCATTCTTTCGCTTCTCTGTTTTGTGTGTGTGTGTGTGTGTGTGGGTGGGTGTGTGTGGGTGTGGCGTCAAAGCGGTTTTATGTGGTTGTTACGCTTTTCCCAACTCTTTTATCTTAGGACTTTTTGTATGTCTGTTCATGAATCGATTGAATCTCTCGTCTTTGTTTCATTCTCTCCTTCTCCTCTGGTGTCATCATGTGGCAATTAAAATCCAGCCATCCTCATTACGGTCTTAAATACTCGACGTCCACCCAATTACCATTTTTAATGCAAAGGCTGAGCTTCAGGGATAATGAGAGCATTTGCCTGCCATCGATCAATGACTAAGTCGGACAGAACGAATTAGGAGAAACTGATGTTTGAAATTCTGGGGAGATGATTTTCAGTCTTATGCAAATCTAATGTATTAAGTAAATAGATAGCCATCTTCAAGTGTTCATTTTTTGACATTTTCTTATCACCAAATTAATTTTGGGAACGGCAAGAAAAACTGACTGGTTAAAGCCAGATTATATAAACGACAAATATATGTTTTTCATTAGTCACATTCATCTCTAAATTTCTCTATTTCATAATTTTTTTATATAAACATAATACCACAAACCTTGAATCTATATAAGAGAAAAATGAAGATGCCACTCCCTTCCGAGGTAAGACTCAAACCCATGCACATTTGGATGGGTAGGGTAAACATTAATAAAATAGACCGGGCTATGTAGTAAACTAACTCTTACAATATGAGGGAGTTTATTTCTTATCAAGGAAGGAAGAGGGTACTCATTTATTTTTTCTCCCTCTCTCTCTCTCTCTCTCTCTCTCTCTCTCTCTCTCTCTCTATATATATATATATATATATATATATATATATATATATATATATATATATATATATATATATATATATATATATATGTATATATATATATATATATATATATATATATATATATATATATATATATATATATATATATGTATGTATAAGTCAATGTCACTAAGGTAAGTGGGAAACGACGGAGTGGTGCTAGGCCCTTCGACTTACTGTCCTTTTACTGAGTCTGCTAAGTAAATGACAGTAAGTTGAAAGGCCTAGCACCTTTACGTCGTTTCACTTTCCTCGTGGCATTGCCTTATATATTCATCACGTTCCATATTTTCATGATTCAGTTATACATGCATACACACACATACACAGTATATATATATTAATATATATATATATATATATATATATATATATATATATATATATATATATATATATATATATATATATTATATATATATATACATATATATATATATATATACACACACACACATATATATATATATATATATGTTTGTATGCATATGCCGATGTAGAGTGTGTGTGTGTATATATGTGTGTCTAAACTTGTGAGTTTTAACACTAAGTAATCTCACCTGACGAGGAGTACCTCAGGAGAAAATCACACTCCCTTTTCCCCTTAGCATGAATGGTGAGAGAAAGCCCATGACTTCCAGGTCTCAGGTGTCCTTTCGGGATGAGGTTGCCAGCCACAATCCTTAGAAAACGGACAGCTTTCTCAGTATCAGGATGATTCTGTGGAAAAAGAAAAAAAAAGTAAAAAATGCGGCGGAATTTCTTCAGCGCAATCGAGTTTTCTGTACAGCGTATAATCAAGGCCACCGAAAACAGATCTATCTTTCGGTGGTCTCGGTATAATACTGTATGAGCCGAGACCCATGAATCTTTAACCACGGGCCGGTGGTGGCCTGTCCTATATCGTTGCCAGATGCACGATTATAGCTAACTTTGACCTTAGATAAAATAACAACTATTGAGGCTAGAGGTCTGCAATTTGGTATATTTGATGATTGGAGAGTGGATGATCAACATACCAATTTGCAGCCTTCTAGCCTCAGCAGTTTTTAAGATCTGAGGGCGGACAGAAAAAGTGCGGACGGACAGACAAAGCCGGTACAATAGTTTTCTTTTACGGAACACTAAAACCGTACTTGCTTTAATGGCACTACAAAAAAGAGCGTTTAACAGATGTTCGGCAGGAGCTATGGCTAAATGTCAACTCTTCCTGGTGGGTGGGGGTGAGTAGTAATTTTTGGACTGCAGAATGAGTCGTCTGTGTGTGTTTTTTTTTTTTTTTTTACGAGGTGACGCGAGTGCATCCATCACTGATCATTTATGAAGATCCATCACTGATCATTTATGAAGAAAGAGACTTGTATGATGCTACATGTATGACAGAACATTTCACTATCGCTATAAAACATTTGCTGTTATAACATAATTCCATCTAGTAAAGTTTGTCCTTAGAATTATGTAATTCAAAAATCATGAGAAATTTTAATTTTCATTCTCAAATTAATTTTCTAATTGGCGCCTAAAGTCGTACTTGACACTTTGACTTTGTCTCCAATAAGACTTAGAATGCTTTTAGTGAAGAGGAGGAACAGGTGAAAAGAAAGAATATTTGCCTGAGGAAAACTATGAGGAGGAGATAAAAACCATTGGAAAATGAGTAACCCAAATTAGAGCAATCGCTCTCTTATTTTATTTTTTAACTGTGCATGTATTTGATTTTGAAGACTCCCTTGCTTTAGATTGGTTGAATTATTTTTTTTATATCTGCTAATAAAACTAAAAAAAAATGTAAATTACTTTTCCTTACTTCTGCTTCTATCTTGGGATTTCGTTACATGTGCACAGTGATCTATATTTAGGGGGAAAAGTTTGTTAATAACTGTTATGAATATTTCCGGACGGACAGAAAATTACGAAAAGACAAATAGACGAGACTGCGTATTTTTAAAAAGACGTGGACCGTGAACTACGAAAATGGCATGTAAACAATTTCATTTACCTTTGTAAGGTGAGACACCACTTTCCCAGTCAAGTTACGCTGCACTTAGCAAGTCAGTACATGTGTTAATAGCCACCTTTACCGGCTTGAGTTACATGTTAAGTTGTGGACTGAGTAGTCATTTAAATGAAAGTACTTTGTAGTGAAGAACTGTGATATTTGGCAACTTTCCACAGCGTGTGGTCTAACAACTCTTGTTAAAGAATATACAGTGTAGCTAGACCAGAGGCTGGGACTTTGTCTACTCTGTTTCTCTTGTGATATCAGCCTAGGTTAAAATGTACGAGATATTACTCAGCATTTAGCAGGCGTCCAAGCCAGTGCCTACAATATTCGCTGCCCTCGTAACGTTGTCATCGTGTGAAAGGAGGGTTGATTTCGATAATCTTAACCGAAATGATCTCAGGAGTTACCATCATCAGGTTCTTGATGCTGCAGGTAAGCTTTTGTTTCATTATTTTTTTTAAAACATCAAGTTAAGATTAAACAGTCGACTGATATCTCAGATAAATCTAGTTGCTAGCTTGCTCTTGGATTTTCATCTCAAGCATGAATTTATTTCCGCATGTACAAAGTAAACGTCCTTAGCAATATATTTACTTGGCAAAGTAGTATGGACACAAGGCATCAGGAATTTTTATTTGACCTTACATCAATTTGGTATGATTACGATAGACCTCTTTCTTCAGACGAAATAAAAGTTAAAATATGATGCTTAACATATCGAAGAAGTATACTTACAAGGGAGATTACAGAATAAAGGCATCATCGAATTATCAAGTTAAATAAAAAGAAATAAAATTATCAACAAAACAACAATACTAATTGCTGATCATGATGCTGACGAGATGATTGTGTGTGTTCAGCACCAATATTCTCACATATCATTGCAACTCTTCACTGATAAACTTGAGCACGAATATACTGTTTGATCGATGTAAATCGGTTAAAATTTTCATAAAATGTTTTTTGGTATCTTAACTTGCCTCTCGATAGTTTTTTTTATACTACTCCGCTAGATGTATCTTCTTCTTCTTCTTCTTCTTCTTCTTCTTCTTCTTCTTCTTCTTCTTCTTCTTCTTCTTCGAGATGATTAGGAGGATTCCTTCACCTTTCAGGTGGTCTCGTAACAGCAGTAAATCCTCCTTCTCTTGCTTTTGCTTAATGGAAATCGGTGACCCATGTTTAAGTTATTTAAAGATCGTTTCTTGTATCCTGATGCTTTAACTATTGTTGTTTTATTATTTCTTTTATTATCAAGGCTTTAATTTTTCAGATAGCCAAAGCACTTCATAGGAAATAAGAACAAAAAATGTCTTTTTATAGTTCACCATGTACTAATTTTTTTTATATTTTTTTTATTTATCTTACTATGTTTCTTCCAGAGGGTTCATTACAAGCATCTGTACCTTGTGGCTGCAGTGTGGATCCTATTTCTGTGTAGACATACCATACTTGAAGGTAAGATTTAATTGATAAAAAAATAATTCAACGTGTATTTATAAGAGACAACGTTTTTGAGAAAACTGATAAAGGCTTTATTTTTATCCAACTTTCAAGTGTTTTGTATTTAGATTTAGCTAAGCGTTATATAACGTAACCAGACTTGAAGTAGTTTTAATGCAGTCTTGTCTAGTATTGGTTATATTTGTATTATTTTCTTGTTAAGATTATACTTGGTTATAACCATTTTCCACGGAATGACGTAAGAAAATTAATTTAATTTTCCTTGTAATGACTTTTAGTAGTTTTATTTTAAATTAAATTGTCCGAACCGTAGACCAAACTGGGTTAATTTCAGGATTTTCTGGGTAACTAGAAGCAGGACATGTTCCCATTAATGTATCGTAAATGACATTTGCCTACAACACTTCTAAGTATCTGGGTTACAAGAAAAACTTTCTTATAACAAGGAACGTTCTCTTAGTTAAGAAAAGAGTACTAGTGCTTGTATGCGTAGGGCTTTATCATTAATTGCTTTTATTACATCATAACCCTGGGTTGATTTGTCTTTATTCTGTCAGCAGCTGTTAATAGGAATCCTCTAAGAATATTATTTTCCTCGGATGATAACTGTCAAGTGCTTTCTATTAGTAAAGGTAACGTGGTCGCATTCACTGGGCAAAACATCAATTCCAGAGAAATAAACAAAAATGAAACAGCCCATGGGTTTTACCTTAGACTATCCTCTGTGACTCAATATTGATTTCTTGAAAACAGAATGAAAATGCCATTTTTTTTCTGAGATTATCCCTATAAAGTTAACATGAATAAATAGTAAATAGAAAAGTTACTTTACCTTCAAACAAAGGTAAAAATAGAATAATTTCTTAGAAAGCACATCCTAAAATTTTTGCATTATATACAGTAAAGGCAAGACGGGGGTAAGGTGAAAGACAGACATGGAGTGCTTGTATAGGAGCATTTAAGCTTGTGTGTGTGTTATAACTGTTACTAAAGATGAGAATATCCATAAGAGGTTTATCAGTGGTGTTGCTTTGCCGATTGTTCTTACTCACAGAAATATTTGTTCTTGCTGGGGATATTGCTGCTCTGCAGTGAGCATGAAGAAATTCAACAATGACTCGAATTAACTGTGTTCGGTACTCCACTGACCCATGTCACTGGAGGAATTAGATCTTTGGGGAAGGACCTCGTAAGGTTGCTAACATGGGTAACACTGGGTTCTCAAACCTGAAAGGAAACGTTATATTTTTGGTTTCTGTGGCACAGTCCGCCCTAGCATATAGCATGGGAGGCGATGAGCATTTAAAGATAAATAATCGGTTTAAGGATTTGCGTTGCTTTCATAAGCTCATAGCATCTCGAGACAAAAAAACTAGACTGTTTTGTGCCCTGGAAAAAAAGAGGGAGTAAAGATTAAAGGTGTGAAGACTTCAATTTGGGAATGAGGTCTTAGACTTAGTCAAAGGATTCTGGGGACTTAGCATCCTAGGGAACGCACGATGTCTTGTGAACACGTATCCTTGTAAAAATCGACTGAGCGTCGTAAAAAGAACAAACAATTACGGAACAGGATTGATATAAATAAATAAGGGGGAATAGAAATTTGCGAAAAGGAGAGTAAAAAAAAAAAGGGCACGCCATGGATGTTTTTATCTCTTATTGGTTGAGCATGAACCTATTGTATCTCTTTTAAATTGACATGCATAATACTCTTTTGAATCTCTGTTCATCAAGCTCTGTAATTTTTCCTCTCTCTTTCCCCTCACTCCATCCAACATCTTCATCAATTCACAATAGTTAAATGACTACCAAGTACTTAGTTCTTTGGTTAGGCCCAGTGAAGCAAAAATAGTGCAAGGAACTTTTTCTAAACTGCACCTTCTAGACTGAGGTTCAGACCTGGAGTAACTAGCCAGTTGGATGAGATTGCAAAACCATATATCAGAGAGAGAGAGAGAGAGAGAGAGAGAGAGAGAGAGAGAGACAGTCGCTATCACATGCACAAAGAATGAGGCGAATAATCCGTATCTCTGTTTCCTCAGCAGAGAAATTGGAGAGAGAAGCGGGAGGAGGTCAAATGGGAGATCCTCTGGGAAGAGGATATGTACAGGATGTCTTCCCCCCACACAGGAAAGTCTCGCAGGCCCAGGCATACAGGGCTCTCAAGGACGTCAGGGATCAAGTCCTTAGGGAATACATAGGGAAGGATCTCCCGCCTTGGCTTAATCCCGAGGTAAATGGTTCCCAGGTAAGGAGGCTCAGTGATGGATGTGGAGAGGGATTTCTTTTTTATTTTTTGTGATCTTTGAAATATATATTTCCTATATTGAATTTTGTATAAAAAAATGTTTCTGGTACCATCATAGTAAGAAGCATATGATAATTACCTCTTTATTTTTGAACAAATGTAATTTTTTAGGAAATATTTTACGTAACTGTAAAATCTGAATACCATTCGACACTTTTCTTTATGATTGAAATAAAAATATACCGACATTAATATACGGGCTTATCTGAAAGGAGGGTTTTTATATTTACATAAAAAATGTTTTAGCAAGTGAGCACTGTAGTTATTTTTAATTTGTTAAAATAAAGTGGCAAATTTAAAGCCAATCGTGTTGGGAATTTTATTTCTTTTTATTACTCCAGTGCCACCTTACCTCTACTCTCGCCCTGCTTGCTGTTATAATCATTATTATTGTGACCTATTCACGCATTGTTTAGCCTTCCCTCTCTCCCTTTCAAATAATCACTCGATAAGTAGGTCATTTATTTTATTCATTTCATTCCTAAACAATTATCCTTTCTAGACCATTGCATTCATTCTTCTACCTATCTTCTATCTAACCTATGTATCGTTCTGCCAGCCAGGGTTAGGAGACGTACTGGAAGGCAGACAGGTGAGAAGGGCGGTAATCGCCACTACCTGGAGATCAGGATCGACGTTCCTCGGAGACTTATTGAATTCTTATCCCGGAGCCTTTTATCATTTCGAGCCTTTCCACTACATCATGTACGTTGAGATCTGAATCATATTTTATGCTTTACTTTTCTTACTAGCTTTATGGTCTTTTCACCCTTACTTCGTTTGTCCGACTTTATGTCTAATGAAGATATTAATATGATTATTCTTTTAATATTTTTTTTTCTGACAGAGGGTAGCAGTAAGGTGGTAATGTTGTTAGCGACCGCCACTGTAGGCATTGTTTCAAGACGTTCGGTCCCCATAGTTGCATCCACTTAATTCCAAGTTCCACGTTAAGGTCCTTGTACTTATCTAATCTTTTTTTTTTTTATCTTTTTACCTTGTTGTCCAACCGCCCCAACTCCTTCCTTTCACTTTCTTAAATGCTGAATGGCTGAAAGTGCCCCACTGCTACGCATGACATTCTAAATTTCGTAAATCAAATCAGCAAAACGGTGGTGTGTTCCCCCCAAAATAAAAATACTGTGATTGCTGACACATATAAGCTTCAACTGCTGAATCCTGGATCAACCCACTGTGAAGGAAACTTCCACAGTGTTAACCCTTGGTACATTAATTAACACAGAATGCATAGAAGGAGACGAACACCCCTACCGACGGGTGGTCCCCCCTCACCCCCTCAACACCCCCCCCCTCTCCTACCATACCTTGTACGCATTTTCTGGCTTGATGAATACTAAGACCCTTCCTTTTCTAATAAATGTTTATAATAAGGAGAAGAAATTTTATCTCCTAGACCAGTGCTTCTTAACCTTTTTCAGTGCCCGTACCCCTTCATATCTAAGAAGATTTTCTCGTACCCCCATCCAACATAAATACAGTACAAACATATGAAAAGGATTAGTCATACAAACCTTGCTGAGAAATTATTAGATGTATTCAATTACTGAACAAAGGTACTTTTTTTTTATTTCAGATGAAAAGTGTCAATTAGTAGGATACAATGAATGCACATTATAACAGTAATAATAATGAGTAATACAGCAGTAACTTTAAAAAAGTAACTGGGACAATTATAGTAAGAGAAAAAATTAGGGAAAAATATATTTTACTTTCTCATGGTAAATAAACAGTACCGTTGCACTGACTATCATGTCTCGTACCCCTGGGGGTACAGGTACCCCAGGCTAAGAACCACTGCCCTAGACGAATAGAAGTTACGGGCTGCTCTAGGAGCAAGAGCCCGTGCTGGCACAAGGCCAGCTAAATCTGAAACAACAACAACAACACGAATAGAATTATTGTAGGATTACCTCTGTATCTGTCATGTTCTATCTCCTTAGCTCTGTGGTGGGTAAACTTCGTAACCCTTATATAAATCAGTCATGTCAATGAAATCTCTTGGAAATAACTTTTCGAAGCTGCACTTTCTTTGTTCATGAAAAGTTCAATTTCTAAAACCGGCGTAAAATACCTTCATTTTAAGTATTCAAATGATCAATCTCACTTTCGTCATATTTCTGGATGAGAACTTGGTAAACTCTATCATCAAAAATGAGTGAACGTCCATACGAATTTCCAGGAAATTATTGGTGATACATGGTAGGATCTTACGAGAATGAAGATGCCATATTAAAAAGATATCGCTTACTACCAAAACGAAGGAATCTTGCCAATCTATGCCTAGCTCTAATGCTTCAGTGATAGAGTAGAGTAGTTATAAACAATCAGCATATGAAAATAACTAATTTCAGTGAAACAGTTAATCTCTAGAGCTGAAAATTGTTATCTGTTGTAAATATAGAATGAAATGGCTAATAACATTTCAAATAAGTTTTCGATAATGTTGAGGGGAACCACTCAATTTGCTTCCAGATTTTATTCTTTAGTATTGATCCTGAATTAAATCAACCACCAACCTCAAAGTATTATTTGTAATGATCAAATCTCTAATGAAAATGAAAGATCAGTCGATTTTAAAAGTTACAAAGTTTTGAGGAAAGTAAAAATGAACAAAAGGTTGCTTTGACGAAAATAAAACCAAAATAATTAATTTCGAAAGGCTGTTTTCAATGCTTAAGATGTTAACTATGAGAGAGGAAAATAGAGTTAAAGAATAATATAATTTCACATACGCGACCAACATAGAAAGTAACTTCTAGATGAAAGTTAAGCGTCTACAAAATTTCACATTGTAAATGTAAATATTAACACCGAATACAATAAAAACGCGCCTAGTGCGATTTTGGCGAAGGAAATTGAAATAATGTTTTAGTCTCGCATTCAAAACAACATTCATTTATTAGCGAAAAGAACAACTGGAAAAGAGCAAACGAAATTCTGTAGGAATTTTAATGCCTAGTAAACCCGAAAGGAAATAGGTTGGCCTTAATACCTCAAAGACCGCACCAAATTCCGTAAAACAAGAGCAGTTTTTTTAAGTCTGTTTGTTTGAGAGGTTTTCATTCCATATGAGTTATTTTTAACTTCAGAATCCCCCCTTCAAATTTCATGAGTAATTTCATCATTTAGCCAGATGTATGCCCTCGTCTCTGTCCACTTGTCCACTATTCTATTTTTGTAATGCAATTTATTTTTCGTTTTCCTCCACCCCAGTTTGTGTCTGTGTCTGTACGTTTAGTCTCGAAGGTCCTTTGGCTACATGCATAAATGAATTTTCCTTTATTTTATCAAAGCAGAGCAACGATACCGAATTTTGGTTTATTAGTATGTATGTATGTATGTATGTATGTATTTATGTTTCCCCGAAGTTCCTTTGGCTAAATATGTAAATGAATATTGCTTTGCTCTGTCATAGTCTACAAAAGATGTAGAATTTTGCTTGATTATATTTTCATCATGTATGTATGTATGCATGTATATATTATGTATGTATGTATGAGCTGTTCTAATTTATATAGTTCAATAATTTTCTTTTCTTATCTGGAAGCGTACAAGACGCCGTACCAAGACATATGGAATCCATGGCGACAGGATTGTTGTCAACCTTACTGAGTTGTAAGTTCGATACCAGAACGCAGCCTTACCTACATCATATCACGTCGGGCAGGTAAGACAAGCCCTCGTGTCTCGTGTATAAAGGTTTCTCAAGTGTCTGTTGTTAGCAACTCTTGGGAAAACATAACTTCCTGTTGTACCATGAACTCTCGTGTAATTATGTACGTAATTTCCATATTTCGGCGCAGTCATTCCACCTATTTTCTTTTTTACTTCATATCAGACCATTTTAGCCTCAAACAGCTGTTAACAAATCTGCTCATTCTTTGTGTTCCCTCATCCTAACATTTTTCCATATATCTTCATTATATAAGTACAACCACTGAAAAATAATGCAAATTTTCATCTCCGGTGACAATGATAAGTACCTTATTTTCCAAAACCAGCGGCTTCTAGATCTAAATCTCTTTTAAGTCTATAGTATTGCGGCTGTTCTTTTTCCTAGTTTCTCCTAAATACTATTTCATTCATTCCAAATAGACTGAGCTATTTTTTCGTTATACAAAGCTGCTTTTGGGACAAAGGCAAGTCTTCCCAAACATTTACACTGCCAAACAGACTGAGAGATCTTCTTTAAACGTCAGGCACTCGGTGTTCTTTTAACAATTTTCTTTCTGCAATCCTAAAACATTTAAATTTTAGTTGCTGAAATTAATATCGGAAGCGCTTTACATTGCTGTATAACCGTACAGAACTTAATACTTGTTCTCACTGCAACTTGGTCATTTGATAACCCATTTATTGACCGAATAATGACCTCGTTTGTTGTGCGCATCCAATTTATTGCTTCTTGCTAATTTTTGCCCTGAAGAGCTACATTGCAACTAGTCCCTTATGGAAATTTTTTTATTTTCGTAAAATAAAATGTTCGCCACTAGTGTCATATCCGGTGAATTCTTATCTTGGTGTTTTTACTACTAATAGATTAAAAGGGATTAAGGGAATTAATATATGTTTTGAATATGGCCTTTTAAGATTAGCACACTATTAAAAACAGATAATACCAAAGATAATTCAGAATGATTCATTAAAAGAGCTTGAGACATTGAAAATATTTTTTAAAATACGTACGTCGTGTGACTAACACCTAACTAAGAAGTAACAAGAACTAAATTAAGTTTTTGTTTTAGAATAAAAAAAAAGAAACATTTCACAGAAAAAAGTATTCTGATCATAAACCGCAATCCCGCAGGAACCATTTCATCCTGGGGAAGAATTCTCGACTGAGGCGACTCTGCTCAAACGGTCGCGCATTGTTACCTCGAAACATCGTAACGGCAGCTTGCACCAATGCACCTGGTTTCTTCAAAACGAGTGAGGTTAAGGCTCTCTGCACTGAAGCCATTACTGCAGGTAGGAGAAATGTTTTTTTGCGCGATTTAGTAAAGGGACTGACACTGACCGCGGGGTCAGTAATTTTACAGAATAATAATAATAATAATAATAATAATAATAATAATAATAATAATAATAATAATAATAATAATAATAATAATAATAATAATAATCGCCAGATCGCGTTTGAACGTCAGAGGTAATAAAACTGAAATAACACGAAAACTTGTTATTTCCTTTGGAAAATTGGTACACCAGCTACACGCTGTTGAAAATAAGATATTAACAAGAATAGAGAAGAGTCTATATAAATTAATTGCCGTAGAAACAGCCATTATTTTCAATAAAATAATAATAATAAAAATAATAATAATAATAACAGTAGTAGTAGTAGTAGTAGTAGTAGTAGTAGTAGTAGTAGTAGTAGTAGTAGTAGTAATTCCTTTACTCTACTTCAGAGTTTACAATACACGTTTGTCTAAAATACTATCTTTGACTAAGTTTACTCATCGATGTTATATGTTTAAATTGAACATAGTTTGATCTGGGTTTAAATTCACACAAAGTTTATAAAAATGTACAGTAGAATAAGTCGCCATGAACTTGCTAACAAACTTTTTTTTCCAAACCGTGGCTAAATTCTCGCTAAAATTTTTAAGACGTTGTTCGCTTCAGAAGTTTTTCATAATTTGATTCATAATTCATAATTTCGTAATTTGGTTCATAAAGTATGGATGTCCCAGCGCCTCTTTTCGCCTGGAAACAATACAGTCAAAAGCTTCATTTGCTTGTGAATTATTTCTAAAAAAAAACACAAATATCACAACTCACTATTTTATTTTATATGCCCATTGAATAATATAAGGTAATTTACAAATGTTTCAATATTTCAGACTTCCGTGTTTCTGTGGCCATTCATTTACTCTTTTAGTGTCTAGTTAACAGCAGAAGGTAAGCAGCCTTAAAAACAAATATTTACAGAAGGCGAAGCTACTCCTGGGGTAAAAATACACTGACAATTTTTTTATCACTCTCACTCTTTAAGTTGATGGTCAGAAGTGTCGTTCAACTTTTGCGAATGGAGGGCAAGACTGATTTGAGCAGGTCCTTATTTCCCTTCAGAGAGAGAGCAAGGGATTATTTCCTATGCACGAAGCAATTCTCCAGAAAAGCCATGATCAGAGGGTTCCTTTGATGGCCTACGTCACCTCCTCCTCCCTCCCCCTTCCCCCCAACCCCTCCCCAACCTCCTCCTCCTCCTCCTCCTCCTCTCTCTCCACTCTGAGATCGACCTCTAATCCTATATCAAAGGAGACGTTCATCCCCTCGTCCGTGACAGCAAGAAAACGCTACCGTACTTCAAAGGTTCGGGTGACGTTCCGAATGAGTTTTGGGAGAAGTGCCCAGCGAGAGATAACTTCTCTACGCTTAATGGACGTTAGAACAGAGGCGTTTACGACTTTAGAGAGAGCGAGAGAGAGAGAGAGAGAGAGAGAGAGAGAGAGAGAGAGAGAGAGAGAGAGAGAGAGAGAGGGAGAGAGAGATAACAAAATGGGCCAGTGATATTACTTTTATGGAAGATATTGTATCAGCTCCTGAAAGGCTGCAGTAGTAAAACAAGAGTCACCTATACTGCAAACACTTCATCTGAGCGAGGAATAAAACGAGAACAAACACTCAAATGTGCTTCAGAGTTTTATGGAAATCTGCCCACCTTATAGACGTGTGAAATTTTACTGTCTGCCTCTCAGCTTCAGCCAGGTAACCTGGGAGAACTGATTAATAGAACTTTAGTTAATCATTCCTTCTCTTCAAGGAATCCTTGATTGACTGATCGTAATAAAGTTGGGAGAAAGCGAAAATGGAAGATAAAAAAAGTTATTTTTTTTGACGAATTAAGTAATTTATCTAATTAAGGGCAACTGGATAAATGTCCCCTGGGACAGAATGCCATCACTAGAGAGAGAGAGAGAGAGAGAGAGAGAGAGAGAGAGAGAGAGAGAGAGAGGATGATGTATCAGAATGAAATTATTTCAATTCGATATTCTTCAGCTTATTTGATTTTTATTTAATGTTCAACTTTCTTAACTTGAATTCAACATTTTTCAATCTTCTTGGTTTTAATTTAACATTTTTTTGAACTTTTATGATTTTAATTCAATAATTTTCAACTTTCATGATTTTAGTTTAATGTTTTCAACTTTCTTGATTTTAATTCAGGATTTTTTAACTCCATTGGTTTAATCTCAGTATTTTTCAGCTTTCTTGATTTTAATTCAGTATTTTTCAACTTTCTTTATTTTAATTCAGTATTTTTCAGCTATCAAGCATGTTGAAAAATATTGAATTAAAGTCAAGAACGTCGAAAAAGTATTGAATTAAAACCAGGAAAGCTGAAAAATATTGATTTAAAATTAGAACAGTTGAAAAATATTGAATTAAGATCAAGAAAGTCGGAAAAAAATTATATTAAAATCAAGAAAGCTGAAAAATATTAAAATAAAATCAGAAAAATTGAAAGCTACTGAATTGAGATCAAGAAAGTGGAAAAATATTGAATTAAAGTAAAAAAAAAGTTGAAAAAAATCTTATTAAAATCAAGAAAATTTAAAAATATTGAATTAAAATGAAGAAAGCTGGAAAAATATTGAAATAAAATAAGTTGAAAAAAAACTTCATCAAAATCAAGAAAACTGAAAAATATTGTGTTAAGATCAAGACGGCTAAAAAAATTGAATTAAAATCAACAAATTTGATAAACATTAAAATAAAATTAAGAAAGCTGAAAACTATTATATGAAAATAAAAAAAATTGAAAAATATTAAATCAAAATCTTACTATAGTCTTCTTTTTTAATGAAAAGAAAAGTCTGTTGCTTTAGGTTGAAAGAGATCCCCCAGTATGCAGGGAAAAAAACCACCTTTTTCTTTCGCTTAGTTTTTATATAACACTCGTGAACTGCAAACAAAAGAGACGCCAAAAAAAAAAAAAAATGGAGGTCAGGTAAGGGTGAGTATTAAAGGGAAAAACGCTTTGATAAATGAAATGATAGGAATGTATGTTAATTTTGTTTTTTTGCAAAATGAAAGATGGACTAATATGGAGTGGAATTCGCAAATAATTCTCTTCAATTTCATTGGAAGTCTTATATTTAGAGTGATGCACTCGTTATTTTGTAAAATGCCTTTAAAGTTATATATATACATATATATATATATATATATATATATATATATATATATATATATATATATATATATATATATATATAAATATATATATATATATATATATATATATATATATATATATATATATATATATATATATATATATATATATATTTATAATCTGTATATACATGTATTTATATGTAATTATACGTATAT
>NC_089752.1:20423000-20425500 GCF_040412425.1 Macrobrachium rosenbergii | reverse complement strand
TCGAGGAGTGATCCATTCTAGGGCGAAGATGCCTTGGTGCAAAGGCCTCACCTGCCGAGAAGTCTCTGCTGTGTGCCAGGCGGCCAATCAGGATGCTCATTTTGCAAAACAATACAGGTATGGGACTGAATGGGGCTTAAATATACAGTCAGATTTAGGAAACATTTTTTTTTATGTAGTTTCAAGAATTATGAGAAAAAATGTTCATTAGACTACAAAAGAATCAGGTATGGGACTGAACGGGGCTTAAATATATAAAGTCAGATTTTAAGGAAACATTTTTTTATGTAGTTTCAAGAACTATGAGAAAAAATGCATATCAGACTACAAAAGAATTCAGGTATGGGACTGAACGGGGCTTAAATATATAGTCAGATTTTAAGGAAACGTTTTTTTATGTAGTTTCAAGAATTATGAGAAAAAATGTATATTAAACTGCAAAAAAATTCAGGTATGAGGCTGAACGGAGCTTGAATATTTTGGACCAGATATAGTGACCATTTTTATTTATAGTGTTTCAAGAATGATGACAAAAAATGTATATTAGATTGCAAAAGAATTCAGGTATGGGACTGAACTGGACTTAAATATTTTGGGCCAGATATAGTGAACATTTTTATTTATAGTGTTTCAAGAATGATGAGAAAAAATCTATATTAGACTGCAAAATAATACAAGCATGGGACTGAACTGGACTTAAATATTTGAAGTTAGATTTAGTAAACATTTCATTTTTATATCGTTTCAAGAATGACGAGAAAAAATCTATATTAGATTAGAGAGAGAGAGAGAGAGAGAGAGAGAGAGAGAGAGAGAGAGAGAGAGGATGATGTATCAGAATGAAATTATTTCAATTCGATATTCTTCAGCTTATTTGATTTTTATTTAATGTTCAACTTTCTTAACTTGAATTCAACATTTTTCAATCTTCTTATTTTAATTTAACATTTTTTTGAACTTTATGATTTTAATTAATAATTTTCAACTTTCATGATTTTAGTTTATGTTTTCTAACTTTTCTTGATTTTAATTCGTGATTTTTTTAACTCCATTGGTTCAATCTCAGTATTTTCAGCTTTCTTGATTTTAATTCAGTATTTTTCAACTTTCTTTATTTTAATTCAGTATTTTTTCAGCTATCAAGCATGTTGAAAAATATTGAATTAAAGTCATGAACGTCGAAAAGTATTGAATTAAAACCAGAAAGCTGAAAAATATTGATTTAAAATTAGAACAGTTGAAAATATTGAATTAAGATCAAGAGTTCGGAAAAAATTATATTAAAATCAAGAAAGCTGAAAAATATTAAAATAAAAATCAGAAAAATTGAAAGCTACTGAATTGAGATCAAGAAAGTGGAAAATATTGAATTAAAGTAAAAAAAGTTGAAAAAATCTTATTAAAATCAAGAAAATTTAAAAATATTGAATTAAAATGAAGAAAGCTGGAAAAAATATTGAAATAAAATAAGTTGAAAAAAAAACTTCATCAAAATCAAGAAAACTGAAAAATATTGTGTTAAGATCAAGACGCTTCAAAAATTGAATTAAAATCAACAAATTTGATAAACATTAAAATAAAATTAAGAAAGCTGAAAACTATTATATGAAAATAAAAAAATTGAAAAATATTAAATCAAAATCTTACTATAGTCTTCTTTTTAATGAAAAAAGAAAAGTCTGTTGCTTTAGGTTGAAAGAGATCCCCAGTATGCAGGAAAACCACCTTTTTTTTCTTTCGCTTAGTTTTATATAACACTCGTGAACTGCAAACAAAAAGAGACGCCAAAAAAAAAAAAAAATGGAGGTCAGGTAAGGGTGGTATTAAAGGGAAAACGCTTCGATAAATGAAATGATAGGAATGTATGTTAATTTTGTTTTTGCAAAATGAAAGATGGACTAATATGGGAGTGGAATTCTGCAAATAATTCTCTGTTTCTGTTGAAGTCTTATATTTAGAGTGATGCACTCGTTATTTTGTAAAATGCCTTTATATTATATATATATATATATATATATATATATATATATATATATATATATATATATATATATATATATATATATATATAAATATATATATATATATATATATATATATATATATATATATATATATATATATATATATATATTTATAATCTGTATATACATGTATTTATATGTAATTATATTTGTATATGTATATGTATATGTATATATATATATATATATATATATATATATATATATATATATATATATATATATATATATATATATATATATATATTATTATTATCACTTTTGTATTGTGATTCATTTTATCACACATTACCACAGGTGAAGAATAAGAAATGCGTGTAGGTCCTGACCCACACCTTTGTTTCTTATTTTTTCACCTGTAATAATGTGTGATATATATATATATATATATATATATATATATATATATATATATATATATATATATATATATATATATATACATATACAGTATATATATAATTATATATATATAT
>NC_089752.1:20408000-20415500 GCF_040412425.1 Macrobrachium rosenbergii | reverse complement strand
GAATATACAGGCAAAGCTTATTTAGAGAGAGAGAGAGAGAGAGAGAGAGAGAGAGAGAGAGAGAGAGAGAGAGAGAGAGAGAGAGAGCGAGGTCACACCGGGACGAGGTTCGTTCCCGGTATAAGCCAGTAGTTTATTTCTGTGAAACAAGTGCTCATGTGTTCATCATTTCCACACACATACACAGACGCGCACACACACAAACACACTCTCTCACACACACATATATATGTGTGTGTGTGTGTGTGTGTGTATTTGTATATTTATACTGATATTTGTATATATTTACATATATTTTTTCTCAGAACCCATTTCTTTATATCCTTTACTTCCCTGAAAATTGGAAAGTGATTTTCCCAGTTGCATGTTAGAAGAAATCAGTTAGTGATGGCTACAAAAAGAAAAAGTATCCCATTTCCAAGAGTTAATTCCCTTGTAAACTTTCGATACATGTTGTCATATGAGAAGTACTTTTTAATACTCTAGTTTTAGTTTTTACTTTAGGTTAAAATATTGTCATACCTTTTCTTGCACACTGAAGTTTGCTCTGATGAGATACGACATAAAGGAAATTGCTATTGCAATACTATAAAGAATAACTTTTTCTAAAGTCCGTGGAAAACAATGATCTTTCTCACAAAACATAACTTGTACACAGTCAGTTGCATTTAAAGAAAATGTTCTTAGCAAAAGCACCTATGCTTCGTTTATCCACTTCAAAATGGTTCTTAATAATCTATATCGTTATGCGCACCATTTTCAGATGATAGGAGATTCGGAATGATATATAAACTATGCTAATTAGTGTCATTTTTCCATATTACTGGAAAAGTGTTTTATTGGCAATAAATTTTATGCATTAACTGATACCCAAAGGTATGGTAAGTCTACAAACTAAATTAAATAAACGTGTTAGTGGTTATTTCTCTCCGGTTTCGATCAGCATGAGTTTTTATCACGTTAATCAACAATCGCTGACCTTTATTTATTTATTATGTTCCTTGCTTGTACAAGGAGGCGAGTGAGTCTGCTAACTGCAATATCGTATACCCATGAAAGTATAATAACCGGAAGAAGAAAACCTATATAGTTGATCATTGATTGGAATTACTTTCAACCTTTCCTTGTAATGTATTGTGACATCTGATGCTAAGTTGTTCTCAATGAGAAAATAATAGAGAAGGGCATAACAGTTTTCCTTCCTAAGAGCAATGCGAACATGAGTACATAACTATCCTCCCTTTCAGTCTCCTTAACAAGAGGGTGCAGTTAAATATGTCTTAATTATTATTACATAGTCAATAATGTGTTCTAATGTTTTTCTCGTCCTTTTGTTCATTAACTGTTGCTATATGGATATGACAAGACAATATATATTCATAAATATCTGTGATTTAATTACGGCTTTTACGTATGCTGGAAGTTTTTTAATTTCGTCTAGACTGCCAAATCTTGGCCTCTGCGGAAGGTTTTGGTTCCTTGTTTTGGTCATTTCGCAAAACAATAACTTATGTAGAGACGTGACTCAGGATATAATGGTCCTATAATCCCCATCCGATAATCCCCTACCAATTGAACATGATGTGTCCTTCCACCAGAAGTGTTTAACTATATCGACCAACCTATTCATTTTTAAATGTTTTTGATTCTTGATAGTATCTTTTGCCAAAGGTTGAGTTTCTGAAATATCAATGAGGATGTGGTCTCTTTCGACTGATGAACATTGTTGTGAATTAGACCGAGAGACGGTTCATACACTTGATGGAACATTTCTACATTTTATCGCAACATATCTACATAAGAAAGAAACATAACAAAATATCTGTAAGCCATGTACCTGTACACAATTCTTCCTGAAGGCCTGCTGAGTTTATTAACCTTCTGGAAACAAAGACTTCATAATATAAACGCACGTAGGTGGATGCATAATTTATTTGGTACAACCATCCACAGGGTTCTGGATAAGATGTTTAGATTGGGTGCTGAGCCCCTTACTTCTGAAAATATTATCAATAAAATGTTTTTTTCTTGTACTTTAGAGGCGTCCTACTTCAAAGAATGTGTAATACAGGAACTCTTCACAGGAGTCCTGTTTGGTAAGGTGCATATGTCTGGTTGAGGAAAGAACCATTTTTGTACATTCCAAATCTGACAGACATGTCATTAGTATTAGAAAGGAACAAGAGTTTCACATTCTCGCAGTTATTTTCCATGGGAGTCCTGTTCCTGTTTGGACCATGAAAAAGAGATTGCATAAATGTTTGTCCTTTAAACATTTATTAAAGACGAAGAACCCTGGTACCTATTAAACTTCCAAGTATACTTTTAAAATATATCGCTTTTGAACAATAGATTTAGCACAAACATACAATGAGTAGCGAATATGATGAACAAGGAGATGCTATCATTGGCAGTGATAAATGGCTGAATTATAAATATAAAGTCATTCCTGACACTGATAAACTGATAAGTGTTTTTACCACTAGTGGAATTATTTATAAATTTGCATATAGAGAGCACTTGCAAATAACAAATGTAAACTTGGCCAAAAGTTAAGATTTTTGAATAAATATTAGAGAGAGAGAGAGAGAGAGAGAGAGAGAGAGAGAGAGAGAGAGAGAGAGAGAGAGAGAGAGAGGCGCATTTTGTTCAGTTATACGGTTCACTGACACCTGGCCAGTCAGTTAAAAGTAATCATGATCCAGACAGATTATAAGAGATTACTATTAGTTACTCATCAGTAATGCTGGGCCGCTTTAAAAACAGCTGTTTATTTGTAGGAGTTCAAATTTATTCCCATGTCTTGCATTATAAAAAGAAAACAACTGCTAAATTTTGCAAATTAGGAAAATGCTGTTTTACATTAAATATTTGCCACAATTGCATCAGGAGTCAATTACATTTGCCTGTCAGAGAGAATGTACCCATAAAGCGTACTAACAGGCAGGCACACACAACATATATATATATATATATATATATATATATATATATATATATATATATATATATATATATATATATATATATATATATATATATATATATATATATATATATATATATATATATATATATATATATATATATATATATATAGATAGATAGATGATAGATAGATAGATAGATAGATAGATAGATAGATATTATATATATATATATATATATATATATATATATATATATATATATATATATATATATATATAATGTATATATATATATATATATATATATATATATATATATATGTATATATATATATATATATATATATATATATATATATATATATATATATACATAATACATATATACAACGTAAACACATACTATTCCATTACACCATGCCTCCCTGTCGCCAGAACATGAGATTCTGGAAGATCAATTATCTTTGATGGATTATAAGCTAATTAATATTCATCCTCGCGTTCCCACTGATTTATCCGGCATTGTCAGAAAGGCCGACATCCCTAGAAACAACACAGATGGCTTTCGTCATTAATGATGCCATCATTAAGGGCTATAATTTGCCGATCAGGCATAATGACGAGCCGCTCGTCGTAAGTATTCACACGCAGGGCTCAATTATCGGCTCCATAAATTACGAAGCCTTCGTCTTCGGTGACATTTATCTGTTAAATTGCGCGTTTGTCCTCTCTTGTTTTATTTTATAGCTTTTCTATATTGTTTCCTTTATTTCAGAAGAAAGGTTGATTTTTGCTTTTTTAAATGTTTTCATTCCATTACAACCACTGCATTGATAATAAAAGTCCTGAAGAAAGTTTATTAATTTCGATTTTCGTTACAAAAGCATTTCTGGCTATACCTCAGGACAGGTTGGGTACGGATTTTAATGCTTCGGAATGACAAAATAAATTTAATATCTCTTTTTATTGTCGTTAAATATAATTCCTTTCACATGGTCAACGCAAATAAATGGTACAAAATATCTGCCTTCCTGGGGGCTTAATTAGAATACTTTGATTTATTATTTTTTCGGTGTTAACAGTCCTGTTTGTTTTATTGGAATCCTTGATTCAAACGCGTTTCCAAATCATATAAAACCACTTACTTTTCTTTCCCCAGTATCTAAAAGTCAATTCATTTATAAATGAAAAATATCCTTTTTGATTTATTAAACGGGAGGAGCAAATAAATTTTTATTAGTTATTTTATGCAATGACCTAAATGCATTTTGTTAACCAATTATTAGAAGCCTTGTTAACCTTCAAAATGCTTTGGAATAACTGAAAGGGAATTGTAAAATGATGTGTCTCTTGTCTACAAATCTGCTCCCGGGGAGGTAGGGTGAGAGAAAGAGAAATTTCTCTGATAATTCGACTGCGTTTCATCTTTAATTAAAAGTTGTAATTACTTTGGCAATAGTTTTCCTTGATACAATAGTCTTGGAGGCCATAAACAGAAATAATCATCCAACGAAAAAAACGGGATTTTATTGGAATCATAAATGGTTAAGTTTTAAATTCCCGTACGAGGTGAAGGGCTAGCTGATAAACATAATTCTCAAGCTTTAACTGCTGTATCATAGATGAACCACAATCCGTGCATCTACACAGAAAACTCATCAGCAGTGTGTCGTGCACAGTTATAAATATGGCGCTATTCACCCCTTCTGGCAAGCATTCTGCTACTTATGCAATGAAGGCGCCCTTTCTTTCAAATACCTCCTGGAACTAAACCTTTGCAGAACTTTCGAGGTCATCATCTCTTCCACCGCCCAAGTACTTCAGAATTTTAAACGCTTTTACCAACTCATCAACTTCCATTCTTCCCATATGGTCTAAACATCGTTAATTCATCCCTTCACTTATGCTAACTTAAATGACATTCCTTTTGATATCAGTATTTCTTAATCTTTCAGTTCTTCTGCTATATATATTATGCAGACAATAACCTTATTCATCTTCACAGCTTCAGCATTCATTTCTTCTATAAATAGTTAATGGTCACACTTTAGTTCTGTAATGGAGAGTTCACTCAACTATTATTTCATAGACTTCAGCTTCCACAAAGGCTCCAAGTTTCCTTACAATCTTTTGCATATATCTTGTTACTTTCACTGTTTACCTTAGTCAAGTATTCGGTGATTCACCTCTTTTCTCATCCTACCGAAATCGGATATATTTACTTCCACATATTACAATGAATCATCCAGTTTTCATTTTCCAACCTTGCATATGAATATTTATTACTTTATTTTACTAACTCCCATTTACCATCGCAGCCTTACTCTTCCTTACTTTTACTCTCAAGTTTCATCTCTTGCAAACTCCATTTCCTAAACTAACTTGTGCAATATCTCAGTAATAAACATCCTCAACTTCTTGAAACAGCTTTATTTCTAGCATCTTTCAGCTTGTTTTTTTTCTCATAAAATCAACTTTCATAATATATACATGATCAGCTCAGACCTTCATTCTCCCTAGAGAACATGTCTCCATTAGAATCTATATTGATATCCATTTGCTTACTAACCATGTCACTCTGTATTCAGTTCTTTGTAGAACAATGTTGTATTCTGTCTTAAGTCATTGCAAGCTTCATATATACTGTACATACATAAATAAATATATACTGTATATATACATATATATATATATATATATATATATATATATATATATATATATATATATATATATATATATATATATATATATATATATATATATATATATATATATATATACTGAATATTTGCAAGTATAATGTACTAGGTAGGTCGGTCAGAGCTGACTGCTGCTGTGTTGGGAATGAACGGTTATACCAGAGAACGCCGGCCCAGTAGGTGCCATAGGCTTTGGATTTTATTGAACCATATTCCAACGTGGAGTAATGCCTTTTAAGTAAAAGGTGCTGAACTTCTTAGAAGAGGCGGCAATGCCACACTAAATAGTAGATGAGGGTCTTTGATGTCAATGGCAACAACACGCGTAACATCAGTCTGCATAGAGACGACTGCTGCTGTGGTGGCAGTAAAAGAAAAAACCTGAAAATTGCTGGTCAAAGATGAACCAGTGGGATTAAAATACTTCATTAACAGTAGAGACACCATTCTAACGAGGCCAATATTAATAACATTTAAACTTTTATCGAATGTTGGTTAAAGCAAATAACAACACCTTCACCAATCTGTCTGGTGATTTTGAGTACGTGTGGATTTTTTGCACATAGTGAGAAAACTGTGAATGGACTGTGTGTGTGTGTGTGTGTGTGTGTGTGTGTGTGTGTGTGTGTGTTTGCAGGTACAGGAAGGACAAAGTGTGGTTTTGCAGTAGTTGAAATGTACATGACTAGCAAAAGGATAGCGCTTGTAACATCAGGAAGAATATGGGGGTAGACAGAGTACAAAAACGTTTCTTCGAGTATTGTATTGGTGAGTATACATCCAGGACTGGAAAAGAATGAGTGAAAGGGAATATTTATGGGAAAGTGAGATAGGAAATAATGGATGAAAATATACAAAGATTCGGCTTAAAAGGTTAACTTTGGAAAAATGTAAAAGGATCTGCTGGTAAGCTTGAAGCACAAGGAAAGGAAAAATATAAAGTGGTAAATAGCACCTACCAAACGAATCATGAGGGCAAGGGGGGAATAATCACGTTTTCCTTGGAGTGGGTTAAATAAGGGCTAAGGATTGTCCACCCCGACGGCCAATCAGAAAATAGTTCGAATAAGCATGAATATGCTCTTATTTTTTAGGTACTCTCCTGAAACTTAAAAGAGCATGAATTTTCTCTTTATGCACTAGCTCATGTAATTGCTGTAAATTTTGAATATTCTTAATTATGAAATGTATTTTGGTCAACACATTCCCTTTGCAGCTATCAGTCACATGTTTCTAAAACAAACAACGTGTAAATAACCCTTCAATAATCGGTAAAAAATATATTACAGTACCTGTTACTCCGAAGTTTTTCGGAAATGGTCACCATCAATTATAGGAAACCTTTGATAAAGCGATAGCTGAAAAATTTCTTAGTGTTACCATAAATGGAATCTTTGATATCAATTCACGTCATGACGGATGTGATTAAAATGATTACGGGGTTATTATATCGAACTGAACGCATTTTAAAGAAGACTAGCGCCAATGGCAATTAGTTTTGACGTCAAGCATGCTGAATTAATGTGACTTCTTTCTGACGAACTGAACAGGCGAGAATTATTTGTCCCAGCCCTTCACTTGTTCAAGATGTTTTTGAGTTAACTGCCGATATAATTTCCTAGGTGGAATCATAATTTGATAATATGTTGTTGACGACGAAATTCGCTATGTCGATGAAAAAAGATAAGCTGTTAAATCTGTCAGCTAATTTGTTTAACAGGAATTAAACTCTTGCTGTAAATAGCTGCAAATTAATTTCAGGATAATTAGGAATACAACTGAACGGAATTTGTAAATGCATAACCCATTTCGTTCTCCGCAAATATACCTATTTTCATGCCTTGCAACAAGTGTAAAAGCAGTTGTAT
>NC_089752.1:20390500-20403000 GCF_040412425.1 Macrobrachium rosenbergii | reverse complement strand
ATGCGTGCGTGTGTTTGTCCGTCCGGCGATATTGCTACGGAACAACATAAAGAAAGGCCAGCGAGAAGGACGAGTGGGTGATGGAAGTGCATAGGGGGTGGGGAGAAGGTGAAAGGGAGGGATAGTTAATTGCAAGTTGAGGGGTGAGAGATGAAACAACAACAACAAACATCCAAAAAAAATGGCTGGAGTTGTTTCCCTTGGGGCTAAATAGCTTCTGTTGCTCTTTGGGATGTTGGACGAATCCGAAGATTTGTTTGTCTGATTACTAAAAAGAAAAAAAAAAGTATGAAAAGAAATGAAAAATGAAGTGGAAAGGGGGGAAGAGGGACGATAGGATATTTCATCGGGTTCGTAAAAGATCGTTTTATTATTGAAGTCTTTTTTTTATGGATTTCTTGAGAGATTTCACTTGAAGCATCAAAGATCAAAATTGTTGCAATTCCTTCGAAGGTGACTTTTCAGTATCGACGCTTTAAAGGCTTTTCTTGCTGGAGTTGATGTTCGTTCGCCAGGACAAAGGGAACTAACTAATTAAGTTAATTACTGGGTTTCTTGAATTAAAACCTACAACAATAATGCTAACGGAGAATGTCAATAAACCAATCGACTGAGGTATTACTATCACACAAATCCTAACTTAGTGGAACATGTGTACTCTACTTAGAGTTAAGTAAACCTACACAAACAAATATTAACTTAGTGGTAGATCACTGCAGTCCACCTGGAGGAGGAAAGAGTACGTTAACCTGTCACAGAAATGAAAGTTTATAGAAGTAAAATGACAGAACAATAGATATATTAAAGGTATAATAATTATGAAGCCATCCTCAGTCTGCCTGTTTAAGCGTTGCTTAGAGGGAACGCCCCCATCAAACGTGTATTTGGTCAAATTTATTACAAATGAATTTTGTTGTGTGTGTTCAGGCTAGCATGATTTGCTTTTCTGAATACCAAAGGAAACTCAATAGATGATCAGATGTCTCAGGTAACATACTTAACGATCAAGTATCAACAACTTCATCCTAATTATTATTATTATTATTATTATTATTATTATTATTATTACTCAAACCATTAACCCTATTCATATGGAACAAGCCAACAGGGGCCATTGACTTGAAATTCAAGCTTCCAGCGAATGTGGTGTTCATTTGAAAGAAGTAACAGAATGTAATTTGAAATACAGGAAGAGATCGGTTATTAGAAAAAAAAAGACAATTTACAAACTAATGATATAAATGTGTTTATCACAGCCACAATTGTCTCTTGACTTCTTTATTCAAGACACTCCAAACTGGATAACCTTGTCTCTGCAAGGCCTAAGATCCGAATGAAGATAAAATGAAGAAACTCTGACGTCAGTGACAAGATTCGAACACTCGCCTGATAAGTTAGAATGAGGTTAACGTTCACCTCTGGGCCACGAGAATGAAAGGCATACATGCATATAACTAAATTATATAAGAATCCAAAAGCAAAGAAAGGAAACAGTCACGTGAAAAAAAAAAGAAACGTATAAAACTAAAATGAACTACACCAAGCAAATAAATAACTTAGATCCTCCAATTGGAAATATAATAGCTTTTCATATAGCGTTAAATGTAATGTAAAAATTAATTCAATAAAGGTTACCTTAGTAATCCAGAGAAAAGGTCTGGGTTAAGGGTTTATTTCCTGATTTTTTTTTAAATCCTGAATTATTTCTTCTGTAGTTTACGATGAATAATGACTCCACTATCATTTTATCATTATTTAGAGAGAGATTTAGAACTTAGGCAGCTAAGTACTGCGTCATATTCGCCATTCAGCGCTTAAAAGCAGTGACAAGTGGGAGTTGGAGTAGTTAGACAGCAAGTAAACAAAACCAGAAAATAAAGAAACAAAGTATAATGATCTATATTTGGAAGTGGGCGAAAACACCACGGTTGCAGTAACAAAAAATTGTTAGAGAGGTTAGGCAGCAAGACTGAAGAAGGGTACGGGAGTGAAGGCAAAGCAAGAGGCGAAGAAGTGGATGCAACTAGGGATGAAAGGCACGCTTTAAACACCTTTCAGTAATGCCTATGCGCTGACTGCACTACTTCCCTCCAAAGGAGAGAATGACGCTACTGTTAAGCGGTTAACGCTTCTATGCAGCGATTATCGCTTCTATGCAAGGGTTATTACTGCTTAGTAGAGGGGGGGCAATGTCAACAGCGAGGGGCAACTTGCTATAGACTCCAAACATACTCGAAGCCATCACTAACGCTCCCCTTAACAGGCCCGAGTGGGATATGAGGCCATAATGACCTCAGCGTGAGAGGTGATAATAGCTTGTTCTTTCTTCTGAGTGCGTTTGCTCGCCCAGGGCGAGAGAGAGAGAGAGAGAGAGCTTACCTACGACTCTCAATTACCATTTTAATAGCAACAACCTAGATTCTCTCTCTCATCAGAATTCTATTATGGTAATTTGAATTTCTATTTCTTTCTTGGGACGGGAGATGATGGGATATATCTCATTTTCTTTTTCTGGCAGGCTTAGAACGCGACAGTTATCCTCTATCATTTATCTTTTACTTTTTTGTTTCACCAACGGAGCGTTTCAGGTATTAAGCCAGTTTATGCATATGTTTGAATGGTGCTTACAGTAATGTTAAAAGGACTTTTGACAAACTGCAATTTCGAGATGCAGTAATGATGACCCTGTACATGGGTAAAAGAGAGAGAGAGAGAGAGAGAGAGAGAGAGAGAGAGAGAGCGAGAGGGTAATGCGCCAATGAATATGATGTCTGTACTTTGTTACTAAAAACATCTTATTCTCCTTAATATTCTTCAGTTTCATTTGAAAAATATATTGCTCAACTCTTCTTTATCTCAGAATATTTCCTGTACAACTCTTTTGAAATTCATGTCTTGGACGAATGCACTCGGTATATGTCAGCTTGTATGTATGTCACTATACACACACACACACACACATATATATATATATATATATATATATATATATATATATATATATATATATATATAAAGATATATATATATATATATATATATATATATATATATATATATATATATATATATATACATATATACACACACACACACACACACACAATATTAGTATATATATATATATATATATATATATATATATATATATATATATATATATATATATATATATACATATAATTTATATATATGTATGTATGTATGCATGTGTATATATATATATATATATATATATATATATATATATATATATATATATATATACATGGCAACGTGAAAAAAGTACTAGAAAAGTAAAACTATCCTTAACACAATGTGTTAATCAGTAAGCAAAGATCAATCAAAAATAGGAAGATCCTCCAAGGCAATACTGCGATTCCCTTACTGAGAAGTAGAAGGGAAACTTTACAATATCATTACATCACGGTTTGCTGTTTCCAACAAAAAAACATGACATCCAGTCAAATACAAGCCCTGTTCTTTGATAAACAAAATTTCACACCACCCCAAACCAAAGGGGCTTCATCCAGTACCGGTTCATAACCAGACTTTATAAGGATATCCATTGAACACGAGTGTAAAATAAACCTAAACTTCACTAGTTATAAATAAACCAAGTACAGACTTTATAAGGATACCCATTGAACAGAAGTGTAAAATAAACCTAAACTTCACTAGTTATAAATAAAGTACAAAGACTTTTCCTAAATATCACCATCAATGGAGAAACGACACAGAAATAAACACTGAGACTCACGAGGCATCAACAGTTGAAGAAAGAAACTGGAATGCAAAGCAAGAGTTCTGGTCCTTTGGAACCCGTCTCTCTCCCTTCAAACTCACGATCATTTACTTGTAACTTCCTATCCAACCTTTGTGGACCCACCGCTCGGGAAGTTAATCAACAAGCAGCATACGTTAACGTTCGGCAACTTTCTCTTCCTTTGTCCTCCTCCTCCTCCTCTCTCTCTCTCTCCTATCTCCCTCTCTCTCTCTCTCTCTCTCGTTTTTAGTAGCTTTTTTCTTTTCCGAAAAGACGGATTTATCCCTGCAGCTGGAGCCATCAGCGCCACCTGCCCCGGGCCGGCGGCGGAGAGTGGTAGAGCCGCCACTTTTGCCGAAAACACGTTTGATATATTCGCGAAACAATTGTTCGTAATTTCGAGAGGGTGGAAAGTATCGAAGTAACTTGCCTAACTTCTCGATAAATAAGTGGGAATAACTGGAAGCCACTCTTTCACAGAGTGTCGCTGACTGACTGTTTGTCTTGCAGCTGCTGAGGGAAAGTTAGTTTAACTGTGAACGAATACCTTTAATACCACTAGTCTCTCTCTCTCTCTCTCTCTCTCTCTCTGTATTTATATGTGTACACACACACATACACATATATATGTATACACATAATGTACACACACACACACACACACACACACATATATATATATATATATATATATATATATATATATATATATATATATATATTTATATAGATATTTATTTATTATATATATATATATATATATATATATATATATATATATATATATATATATATATATATATATATATATACAGGGCATGTATTCCCTCTCAAGCCTCTCATATTTCACTAATGGAACCAACGACCTCCTGGTAGACGCTGACAGAACGCTTCCCTTCTTCACAATAAACAGGAATATCACTTTCATAGTCATCAGTTAACTGCTGAATAAAAAACGAGCCACGAGTCAGAACCTTCCGTGGCATCATTCACTTCATGTACCTACACAGGAGGGTTATCAGTAACATATCTAAAATTTATACACATATAGAACTCTCTACTGCTGTGTTCCATGTGTTCTCCCACATTCCAGATATTAAAGTAATCCTGTTCCAGAACCACGTTCACCCGGTCGATTGAACACCGACCTTAACCTTTCCTTTTCCTTTTCAGCTCTCGGCTAGCACGCTGTTGGCCCAGCGTTCGACTCTCCGACCGGCCAGTGAAGAATTAGAGGGATTTATTTCGGTGATAGAAATTCATTTCTCGTCATAATGTGGTTCCGGATTCCACACAACAACTGTAGGTCCCGTTGCTAGGTAACCGGTTGGTTCTATTAGCCACGTAAAATAAATCTAATCCTTCGGGCCAGCCCTAGCAGAGTTGTTAATCAACTCAGTGGTCTGGTTAAACTAAGATATACTTATTTTTCTTTTCAGTTAATAATTTATACCTGTGCATCTATGCATAAATCAAGTTACTAACAGATCATCAGTTTATTTCCTTTGATGAAAATACACTGATAACATTTCTCAGCGGAGAGAAAATGAGTTTACTTCTAATGATTTTCTTCTAGGCTCCACTGAACATGCTTTTCAGCTAACAATATAGCCTCAAAAATAAAAGTAGCGCATCATTAAGTGAGAAGTTAGTAGTATTGTGATAGTATTTAATCTCTTGTCCTAAGAAGCTTTTTAAATGATAAAAATAGGCTACAGTCCTCTAGGAATTTATGTTCACTCAAGTTTTTTTAATAATTACGAGAAGAAAAATCTCTAAGTGGCAGATAAATGCTAATAATTGCATTGGACTAATTTTGTTAATGAATATTAATAACTTTAAATTGCAAAGACTTCCTGTCGGGAGAAAGAAGTAAGGAAGAGAAAACCGGAAGCGGGGGGAAGAAGAAATGGAAGAGAGATTAAGAAAACAAAGGGAAAACCGTCCAAGGTACTTGTGAAATGAATGAAAGAAATGTGTAAGGCGGATAACGTCTTAAAAGACTTTTTTTTTTTCACGAGATGAGCAGGCGTCATGGGAATTCCCCGGGAATCCTGGGTCCTGGAACTGATATCATTGGTCGAAAAAAGAAAGAGAAGAAGAACGATAACAAAGTTAAAAAAAGAAAATAAAAAGAAAGTGAACATATAATTAAAAACTGGGAATGGCTATCCAGGGAGACATAGTGTCAAGTCCTTTTGGAAAAAGGAAGAGATTGTAGTCCTGCGGGATAGGTCCCTCGTCAGGGTCGAGAGATTTTTGCAGTAATCCAGATCATGTCTTGTACAACATCCAGAAACTGGATTTCGATATTTTTTAAGTCTTAATGTCAAGTGGGAAACAAAATACATAAAAGTAACGGTGAGAGGAAATAGTACAAGTATCTGGAGCTTCGAAGTCTTGTAATGATATGGATTCCTAAAGGAAAAATTCACTTACAAAGACGTAGAATTTTTTCTGTTTGTGTGTGTGTGTGTAGCTATCGAGAGAAATACAAGACAGGTGATGCAATAAAGTTTATGCTAATGCTTGAGACACCTGCAAATGTTTCTGAGCACGATTCAGGTACAATTTTCCTTTGAATCTAAGGTTACATACTTAAGCTTTTATCTTTGAACCAATAGGTTTGTGTTGTAGCATCTCTTCTGATCTGTATCGAAAAATTTGCATGTACAGAAACAGAGAGAGAGAGAGAGAGAGAGAGAGAGAGAGAGAGAGAGAGAGAGAGGTTTGATCCTTCCCCCACCCCCACTCCTAAAGAAAAGAGGTTAATATTATTGACCCAGCCATCAGTTAACTGTTGTATAAAAATAAGGCACTGCGTAGAGACTCCCTTGGCACCAGGTAGCTCAAGTGCCTATGTAGGAAGATCATCAGTAACTCATTAAAATTTCTGCCTACAATGAGCTATTCACTGCTTTGTTAAAGTAATCAAGTTTCAAAACTACGTTCACACGAGCGAATTGACACTGATCTAATCATCCCTTACCCCTTTCTATTAATAACTCATAAACATATAAACCTATATACATACCCATGTACTAATAGAGCATGAATTTATCTCATTTGATGAAAGTATATTTTTTACATTTGTCAGCAGAGAGAAGAAATTCTTCACCATATGATTTGCTTCTAAGAAGTACTTAAAGTATTTCCTAGCTTACATTGTATCCCCAGAGCCAAAAGTAAGCAACATCAAATGAAATTAATTATGTAAGTATTTATGACGATCCTGTAATGAATGCAACCTATTGATCTTACGACTTTCTTAATTTCTTTTTAAAGAAGCTTCTTATGAAAAAGCTTTCTGTCCTTTCAGAATTTACGTTTTGTTTTTTTTTAAGTAATTAGGAGAAAAATGAAGTACAGGTGGCGAATGATGTTGTAATTACGTTAGTTCATTTTAAGTAATGAGGATTAGTTATTTTTGAAACCAGGAGGCTTCATAACTCGAAGGAAAGAGTAGGAAAGAGAGAGAACGGGAAGGAAAGAAAAAAAGGAAGAGAGAATAAGAGGAAAAAAGAAACAACCATTAAAGGTACTTGTGGAACGAATGAAAGAAATGTGCAAGGTGGATAACGTCCTACAGGAGTCTAATTTTTTTTAGGAGATAACCAGAAGTTCTGGAAATTCCTTGGGAATCCTGGAACTTGAGGGAACTGAAATCGTTTGTCGAGTAACGAAACAAAAAAGAAAACAAAACAAAAAAACAAAAACGAAAAAGGAAAATAAAAACGAAGTCAGCAAGTAATTAGAAACTGAAAATAACTATCCAGGGAGACATAGTGTCTGGTCCTTTCGGAAAAACTTGGGGAGTCGACACTTGAAGGAAGTGATTATAGTCCTGCGAGATAGGTCCCTCGTCAGGGCCGAGAGATTTCTGTAACATTCCGGATAGTGTGTTGCACAACATTCACAAACTGGATTTTCCTACTTTTGAAGTTTTAATGTCATCATGGAAACAGAATATATATAATTAGTGAAGGAAAGAAATGGCAACAATATCAAGAAATTTGAAGTCTTGTCATGAAATGGATTCCACAAAGGAAAAATTGTCTTACAAAGATGTGAGTTTCTTTTCTGTCCAGATCTCGAGGGAAATACAACACGGGAGATGCAATGAAGCTTATGGTAATGCTTGAGACGCTTGCAAGTGTTCCTGAGAATAATTTAAGTGTAATTTCCTTTGAACCTGAGGCTGCATACTTGAGACTTCGACTTTCAACCAATGTTAGGTTAGTATTGCAACATCGCTTTGCATCTACTTGGAAAAATTTACCTTCACAAAACACACACACACACACACACACACACACACACACACATATATATATATATATATATATATATATATATATATATATATATATATATATATATATATATACACACTTATATATAGAGAGAGAGAGAGAGAGAGAGAGAGAGAGAGAGAGAGAGAGAGAGAGAGAGAGAGAGAGAGAGAGAGATGAGGAGATTGGGCTATCCCCTTAAAACAGAAGATAAATATCACTAACCTAATCATCAGTTAACTACTGAATAAAAAATGAACCACTGTGTGGAAACTCTCTTGTCATCAACTGGTTCATGTACCTACACAGGAGGGGTCATCACTAAAACATCTAAAATTTCTGCACACATTGAACTATTAACTGTTGTATTAAAGTAATCATATTCCAAAATAACGCGCATTCAATCGGATTAACACTAATCTAATCTTCCCTTCTTCCTTTCTATTAGTAATTCACAAACATATAAACATTTCCTTTGATGAAAGAATGTTTTTAATATTTGTCAGCAGAGAGAAAATATGTCTAATCTATTTGATTTGCTTTTAGGCTGCAATGAAATACAATTTTTAGCTAAAATTATCTACCCAAAGGCAAAAGTAGCGCAGCATTAAATTAATGAAAGAACGCAAGTATTTGTGATGACCTTTTAACAGATGCATCTTATGGGAATGAAAACTTTCCTAATTTAATTTCCTAAAAATCTTCTAATGAAAAATCGTTTGGTCCTGAATGACAGATATATGAATATTATGTTAGATTCATTTAGTTAACAAAAGTTGATCATTTTGAAAATGAAAAGACTTCCTTTCGAAAAGAAAGAGTAAGGAAGAAATAGAACAGGAAGGACAGAAGGAAGAAATGGAAGAGAGAATAAGAGACAGAGGAGAAACCGTCTTAGGTACTTGTGGAATGAATAAAATCAATGTGTAGGGTGGATAACGTCCTAACGGATTTTTTTTTATTTAGGAGATAAACAGAGGCTTGGAAGACACCGGGGAATCCTGGAACTGAGGGAACTGATATCGTTGGTCGAGAAAGAAAGAAAGAGTAGAGGCCGAAAACAAAGAACAACGAAAAACAAAGCAAATGAGCAAGTAATTAGAAACTGAAAATGGCTATCCAGGGAGAGATGGTGTCAAGTCCCTCTGGAGAAACTTAGGGAGCCGACACTTAAAGGAACTGATTACGGTCCTGCCAGATAGGTCTCCTGTCAGGGCCAAGAGATTTTTGCAATAATCCAGATACTATGTTGCACAGTATTCAGAAATTAGATTTTCATCCTTTTTCAAGTCTTAGTGTCATCACGGAAAACATGATGAAATAGGAAAAGTATTAAGAACTTCGACATCTTGTAATGAAATGCATTCCTAAAGGAAAAACGATCTTACAAAGAAGTGGGATTATTTTCTGTCAAGCTGTCGAGAGAAATACAACACGGGAGATGCAATGAAGCTTATGCTAATGCTTGAGACGCCTGCAAATGTTTGTGAGCATAATTCAACTGTAATTTCCTTTCAATCAATATTAGGTTTGTAGTGCAACATATCTTCTCTACTTGGAAATATTTGCATTTACACAAAGAGAGAGAGAGAGAGAGAGAGAGAGAGAGAGAGAGAGAGAGAGAGAGAGAGAGAGAGTTTCGGTGAAGGTTTCTAGTGTGACATATATCAAGAGTTTCTTTCGCTTTGATATTAGGAATACTGATTATTTTAGTATAAATTTAGCTTTAGTGGGTATGTTTCTTTGTTCGTATATGCTGTTAGAAAAAACGTATATTTTGTCCGGGGAGACGGTATTCATAATTATAACCCAGCTTTATTTCCCTTTTCGTCTCATGACGTTTTCAGAAACTAACCCATGATTCTCAGTCAGTGAAAGTAAATTCGTTATAGAAAGCATATATTTTTTTTACGCTGAAGTTCCTTACCCAGACTTCTAGCATCAGTACATCTATATAGATATTCAACACTCAACGAGACAGACTCACTTCAAAACTAAACCAACCCCTTTTCATCAATAGGTTCTGTATGAAAATATTCCTAGGATGTTTACATAAAATAAAAAATCACCTTACAGTTGGATGTCGAACAATGGCCTTCTGACAATGGCCGATGAGTAGTTTCTCTGCTTTTTTCCTTTTTTGCGTAGTGAATGATCAGTTGGCCCAGCGTCGAAATGCAATAAACGCTCCCTTAATGGAGAGAGGTGGGTCTCTTCGCAGAAAGCAATAAGAACAATGACCTCTTCTTTTTCTACCCTTTTTTTCGTTGTTTCTTCTCCAATTCTCCATCCCGACCCCCACCCCCACCCCCAACCTTTCTCTCTCTTTCTTTCTCTTTCGGGGATCCCGCTGCATCATTCTCCGTTGAAAAGCATGAAGAGAATCCTTCAGATAATTCTGTTTTGCGAGAGGGTATTGTCGGTCTACATTTTGTTAATTTGACGTTGTTTCGGTTATGAGGACAGAGAGAGAGAGAGAGAGAGAGAGAGAGAGAGAGAGAGAGAGAGAAACTTGAACACTCTCTCTTTCCTGCATTAATCTAGATGCAAATATGGTGGTTCCAGGGTCCCAAAACGCAGCGGATTCGTCCATGGAGGAACGACCCGGAAAAAGCGCCCTTTCCTAGTTTGGCCCTAATGGTCTGGATGCTCCAAATGAACTGGCAAATGGCGTTCGTATCACAACTCCCTTCCTGGAGCCCCCTCCCCCCTGCCTGCCCCCTCCCCATCTCTCTCTCTCTCTCTCTCTCTCTCTCTCTCTCTCTCTGTTTCTACGTCGGTGTAATAACAGAGTAGACGTTCTCAGACGAGCAGCAGGTCTCATTATGTTGATGCGAATTGAGAGGACGCTGATGCCATGGGTCGCATAGGACTGTATCAGTGAGTGATGGAAGGATTTTATTATTTCTATTTTCCCCCTCGTTTGTGCGTATATTGTAACTTTCCTTTTCCTGCAAGAAATGAACACGTGTAGCTAATGAATAAATTACTCAAACTCTTTCACAGACACAAATAGGTTTAATTGTAATGAGGATAAGCCAACCTCCGAATACTAATGCAGATAATGAATATGTAAATATCCTTCCCACGTGAAAATCTTGTTCCTGGATAAGAATTCTTAACCTCCTTGACAAGGCCACGGCTCTAACCAGCGTTAAGACCAGGATGCACGTTTTATATGTGTGTGTGTGTGTGTGTATGCATGAGCATATGTATATTCATATTTGTATATGTGTATATGTATACTCATATTATATATATATATATATATATATATATATATATATATATATATATATATATATATATATATATATATATATATATATCTACTCAACATTAAACCCTTATCCACTACCAGGTGGTGACACCTGATAATAGACAACAAATCGATCCCCTCTGCATTTATACTAAATTATTTATACTAAATAATCGTGGATGAATCCCCTGTGCAGGAAACTTCCAAAAAATTAGCCGATAATACACTTATACAGAAGGCTCATAAGCAGCGCCTCGAAACACCCACATACAAACTGCAATTAGCATCTATCGTACATGCACTCTCTTGAGTCCAATTCTATTTTGTTTTTTGCAACTTAATACGAAAATGATTTCGAAAAGAACAGAAGCAAAAGCTTTAATATATGAAAGGGTAAATCCCGATGAGAGTGTCAATTACGGGTTTCATTGAGAAAAAATGAGATGTAAAGATTGATGGGAGAAAACAGTGAGGCTTTACACATGGATAATGTGCACTGGCCAAGAGTTTGCTATTAAACTGTTTTATGAAAGGATTGATCATAAAGAAAAAGAAAGACTTTGGCGCTGTGCAGTTTAGATACAAATCAATACAGCTTGCCAAAGATATGAGGTGCAGAGCGTAGACGATTAATGGTGTAAGAAAAAATATCGCTAAGGGAAGCTAGAAACTTCTAAAATAAAAGCGGAATAAGATAGGCTCACACAAGTGCTGTGTTGTGTTTCCATTGCTATGCCTTATATTTAAGAGGGAGTTAATGAAAAATGCCAGGGTAAGTCCGTGTGCTAAGAAAATGAGTCTTAAATACTGTAAAGTGGCCGTTATTTGCTGGCGATAGTGTAAATTTAAGATAATGGAAGGAAGCTGTAGAGACTGGTGAAAAAAGTTTAAAAGTGGTAGTAAGAAGAGAAAGTTGAAGCCTGACTTAGCAAGAGAGCAGATGTAAGCCAGTGAGAGGGAACCATTAATGTCTGTACAATTCGTTGAGAAATAGAAGTGTCATTACAGTGGAAGTTTGGTCGTAAATGTATTGGATGATGAAATAATGGGATTAGAAGTAAACCACGGAATAAATAATACACGAAAGGAGGAAGGAGCTATGCTGAACGTCTAGCAAAGAGAAGGAGGAAGCAAAAGTTGGTGCTTGAAAGGATTATTGAACTATCCCTACTTGATCGAAATG
>NC_089752.1:20375500-20385500 GCF_040412425.1 Macrobrachium rosenbergii | reverse complement strand
AGCTGACTTTACAAACATATCCTTATACAAAGTAACAAGTCCTCTAGTACAATGATAGAATGCCTAAGCGTTAATGAAGAGGATGGAATATGCTTTTGTTAATCATTAATTTGAATTGAAATGCTTCATTTCAGTATCTAAGCGGTGCAGATTTGTAAGACTGAGGAGAATGCAATATATATATATATATATATATATATATATATATATATATATATATATATATATATATACTATTATAATAATATAATATATATATATATATATATATATATATATATATATATATATATATATATATATATATATATATATATATATATATATATATATATATATATATATAATGCGTACACACATGTATGACTTAGTATCGTCGTTATGACATTCCCTTTATGGTAATTACATCCGTATCAATTTCCGGATGAGGTTGAATTACTCTGAAATGTTCCGTTAAAACTTGTTTGTACCCGCACGATTTAAGCATTAAAATTAGCACCTGGTTCTTAAGCAATGAACAATATGAATACATTTACATAATAATAATAATAATAATAATAATAATAATAGATTTTATTTTAGCTCAAGGCCATATACATGGAATCTACAAAGTAGAGACAATAATATACACAATCTAGATACATGAGATAACATGATAAAAAATGATGTATCGGCAATATCCACAAAGATGCTGAAGAAGTATAAAAAATAGTATTCATAATAATGGTAATGACAGTAATAATATTGAGAACAGTAGCAAATAAAAAAAACATTAAAAATGATAATTAAAAAAGATTGCGTACATTTAATTTCCAGCTATAAGGGACCTTAGGTGGCTACAGAAGTCGGGTCCAGAAAGCTAAATAGGAAAACTGAAAATTGCAAAACTCTACAATGATATTAGTCGCGTAACAATAAAAAAAGTAAATGCCAATAATAATAATAATAATAATAATAATAATAATAAGAATAATGAGACTCTGGAGATGACACTTCATAACTGCAAAAGTAGAGAATAAGTCATTTAAGGGACAGACGCCTCGTTATCCCATCTTTCCCACAATTTAGATCTTCTTGCCTCACTGCTTAGGATGCTTTGTATGAGCGAACTGTTGCTGTTTCTCAGTCGGGTGATCGGACTGGAAATTGTTCGCCTAACAACGATTTTTAAATTATCCAGGCGGTTTTCTATGAACATCTGCGTGGCAGAGTGATAGTGACGAGTGCTTATGAGGTGTCTCAGGAAGTCATTGTGAACAACAGTGATACGTCTCATGGTCTCTCGGGTATAGTTCGTCCAAAGGGAACACCCATATATACGGTAGCGGTACGAGCGGAAGAGCAGCAGTTTCATGTCTCGCTGACAGAAGACAAACCTCCTTGCAATCATGTTGCCAGTTGCACATACTCTACGACGCATCTGTTCTGTCTGCCGTATCTTTTAGATCGCCCGTTATAATGTGGCCCAAATACGGGAATTCATGCACGAATTCCAGACGATGATTTCCGAGGAAAATTTGTGCATCTGCAATATGCTTAAACAATCTCGGGAGCAAAGACATACACTGGGTCTTGGTTTCGTTGTATAGGGTATCAAATTCCTCTACCTATTGGCGGCAGGTGTCGATGAGTCGCTGAAGACCTTGCACTGATGGGGAAATCAGAACCATATCGTCGGCGTAACAGAGGTTGTTCATTGTTGTTTCGTTGATAGTGCATCCGATTGGGAGTGAGTTCAGTTTGATATTCAGGGCATCTGGGTACGTATTAAACAGGTGTGGAGAGAGAATTCCCCTTTGCCGGAGCCCGTTTAGGGAGCCGAAGGTGTACGACAACACATTACACCATTTGACACAGAATTGCTGTGTGGAGAACCAACAACATAAAATGCCAATTAGATATAGAGGTGTGCCTCGTTTGTGCGACTTCAGGAAGAGCTTCAGGTAGTTTACTCTGTCAAATGCTTTTCTCACATCTACAAAACATAGGAAAACAGGAGAGGGTGATGACAGGTAATAGTTCAGTGATTCTTTCAGGATGTAGATGCAGGTGTCGGTTGAGTGGTCTGCTTTAAAGCCGAACTGGTTGTCAGTAGTGTGTAGAAAGGGGTATTGAACCGACTCAAGTACCTTCGACGCAATTGTAGTAATTGCACTCGGGCGATAATTGCCAGGGGCAGCTGCATCTGCTTAAACTGTTTTTATTAATGGTGTTAAGTGAACGAAGAGTAGGGGGTCTGGAAGAAACTGGTGAATTATGCATGCGTTGAACAGAGCAGCTAGCAAATGTAAATTATCGGATGACAGAATTTGAAAGCTTCAGCAGCCGGGCGATTTATTTTATGTAGGTTGTTTATGGCATCGCTGATGTTACCTGGCGTAATACGATCGGCGAAATGAAACTGAATGTTATCAGTAAGGAGGTTATCTACATCCCCCTTCAGAGTCTTGATCGTTTATGCAATTCAGGATAGTGCTGAAGTAGTCGCCCCACATCCCTTGCGATAGCCTAAAATGCCGACGGCTACTCCTACTCACTGTGATAGCTTTTTAGTTTTGGAATTTAGGGATTGAATGTCTTTCCAAAGACGAGGGTAATCGCCAGATTCTAATTTTCTAAACATTGCATCAGCTCTTAGTTGCTTTTCATTCAGTCTGCAGTGCTTAAGGGCAAGTTTGAACTGCGCTCTCGCCTGTCTCATTAGCAGTGCAAAGTGTCCTTCCTTCGGGTGTACCATTTTGCCTCCACAGTAAAAACATTTCTCATGAGTGTGTACACAGATCTTTAACCGAGTCATTCCATCCAGGTATATTACGAGAGCTGCCTTGACGAGATCTAAAGGAATCCCTGCCGGAGGCAAGCGTAGTAATCTATCACTCCTATAGGTCATCACATTCACCATATTCTCTAACGACTTGTGCCACAGGAAAGAAAGGCCCCTTCCGGGCGACCGGCTACGATGTGATCTGTAACTTGCATCGATGCGGTCGAAGATGATCCTATGTTGAAATCATTTCTAAAAATTGCCAGAGAACAATAATACGCAGTAAAATCATAATGATGAAATGAGCCTCTTTTTATTTGCTTCCTGCATTTAGTTAACCTCCCTTCAATTTGCTTCTATTCATTATTTATTGTATAAAAGCAAGGGTGACGCGGGAAAACAATAACATCAGGAAATTAACTCAAACATGGAAGCAATAGCATAAATGCCTTGTCTCTGTAATGTAATGGAATCGTGCAACATCATAAATGATGGGACTGAGGAGGATGAGCGTCAGGTTTTATAAATGTAACAAAAATAAGACCGATTTTTTTTTTTTTTGTCTTGACTGAAATTTTCCCTTAACTGGAAAAGAAAAGTTAGAAGAAACCAGATTTTCAGGTTTCAGTTAGGCTAACAGATTTTGTCGCCTGTCGACAAAATCTCTTACTCTGTATTGATGCTACCAATGTCTGTATTGAAAAGCAGCAAATGCCCATAAAACTGAAACATTAACCAGTACTCTATAAGTTATAAATCTCCTAATTCCACTCGGGCCTTGGATCACATGGGATTACTCCTCCAAGGAGGTTCAGACCCCAAACCGGGCACGTGTCTAGGCTACTCATCTTGGGGAGAGAGTAGATAGGGGTTTCCCTCCACCCCCGTTAACTAAGTCAGGACTTTCCCCTGGGGTGGGGAATACCGGAGCAGGAAAGATGAGGTGAGAGAGGGTAGGACTAGAATGGGTGGGAAATGTAGGATATCTCTGGTAGGAGAGGCGGGGGGTGGGGGGGTCGTTCCGGGGAAGGAGTAGAGAATTTTGGCAGGAGAAATGGAAGATAGCTGACACACATTATCCTCTCAAGAAATCAAGATAACTCACCGCGTCCTTCAGGGCTCTCGAGCCCAGGAGCGAGAGAGATCCTTACAAAAATGGAAGGAGGCTCCGTTCGAAATTGTGAATTACTGTAGATAGGAGAGAAAGGTTAGAGGAAGCTCTCGTAGTTTTCTTCTCTGGAAAGTAGTTCAAGTGGCGCCACGAGGATTGCAATTATTGTGTCTGGAGAATGGCTCGATGGGAGTTCATGCATTGGTTGAAAGTCGTTGGTTTTTTTTTTTTTATTTGCTAGTTACTTTTATGTATTTGCTTGTTTTTCTTCTGCCGAGGACAAAGCATGGTGCAAACGTGAAGGATTTTAAAGACAAGACTGGTATACCATGAAAAAAGAATAAAGGTAGCTGGCTCAGTAATGAAAAAATTGTAAGGATACGATGATATGATGAGCATGAAAAAAATTGTAGCTTAAGAAGAGAAGGTTAATTATTGTTTTTTCGTGCATCATACTCTCAAATATTCATGTTAACTCTAATTACAGAAACTTTTTCAAGAGGGAGGGATGATATTGTACAACAGCATATTTTGTTGACAAGCTCATATATGCAAAATCGTAACAAATTCCTTTTTACAGTGGAAAATTAAATGGGAGCGCAAAAAAGAAGTAAGAAAAAACTATATAACTCATGATAAAATCATTTGCGTTTTCTCAGTGAATGCAGAATCTAATATACTGGCAAGAACAATATGCTGCATTTGTGTACATAAATAAGAGAATTTGTATTCGCATGTGTTAGTTAAGTAAATTACACAATAGTATATACACTGAAATATTTCATCCATTCTCGAAATTTTACACTTACACTTCCTTCACAGTAGTGTATGGAACTTGAAGGATTAATATGAGCTAATTTAGATTTCGATTGCCTTTCCCACCACTACTCTAATAATTCAACGCAAAGTAACTATTGGGCAATCCGTCTACTTCAGTAGACATTTAGGGGTATTTGTAGCTTTATATTTGCAATTGGAGAAGAAGTAACGTCTGTATAAGTGACAAAATTATCATAATCAATAAGGTACTATAACCTTTCCAGTCAGCTAACACGGTGAGTATGGTCTGACATAGATTTTAAGAAGGGAACCTGAATTTCTCAGGTATATGTACACCAAAGTAAAATTAACTTTCATCTTTTTTGATAGCTGAATGAATAAGTCGAATGTCTACCTCTGTATCCAGTCCAAAAGGAGCGTGTTTGAACCTTGCAAGAGGTAAAAGAACTTGTCAGTTACAATTCCTTTGGCTGTGAGTTATTCCTAGTGTAAAGTGTAATCGAAATTAGAGGGTACTGGGAGAGCAATATTTATTACTATGAAAAGTTACGTACACACGCACACACACACACACACACACACACACACACACACACATATATATATATATATATATATATATATATATATATATATATATATATATATATATATATATATATATATATACATACATACACACACTTTTACACATATATATATAAATATTATATATATATGTGTGTGTGTGTGCGTGTGTGTGTGTGTGTATATCCCTATTCCATGGTAGTACAGAGGACACACCTGTATTGGCAACAACAAGAGAGCAATATAAATGGCGCATGTAAATTATCTACTTGCAACTTGCCTGCCCAGGGAAAAGTGTAAATTTTCAATCTGGGCATAGAGAGTGTTCATTACGCTTGGATATTAGAAAGGCAGACTATTTCCACGTGTGAAATGAAAGCGGGAAGGCAACAAACGTAAACAAGGAGGCGATTCAGAGAAAAGAGGCATACAGTTATGTATTTTTAATATTATGTATTCTTAATACTACGACATTCAAAGTACGAAAATAAACGTTCTCAGAGCAGTATACAAGAATTGGTGAGCCAAACGTAAATATATAAACACGCCTTAAACGACGTTTTGCACGTATTATTGTGACATACATCAGAATATGAACAGATCCAAACGCCGCTTGTAGAACACGCATGCGCGTAAAGCGATCTCTTTTATGTTAACTTAGTTATGGAACAGAAATCAGTACTTAGTTATTGCCATTTTACGTGCATTTATGATATAAATTCTCGAGAGATAAAGTAATCATCAGTTCTTATCGATGTCCCGAATTGTTTTATTGCTACTGCACTAAAGTCAAGAGAAAACTCTCAAAAAAATACTTCAGTTTACAAACTGGGTCTAAAAATTGTATCCTGACTCCAGGATACTTCATAAGATATTAGTTCTCTTTAATATCTGATAAGATATTAACATATTAAAACAGGTTTGCTGTAAATCTTAGTTAAAAAATTTTTTTCCTACTTCTTTACTCTCTTCCAGCAAAATGTTTTTGCTATGTTCAAGACAAAAAATTAGGAAAAAAGAAGTGCATGAATTTTGATACTATTTGTTAATGTATTACTGCGTTGAAGTAAAAATACTTAAGTTCCGGAACTAAATTTTGTAGGAATGCTTCCAAATAAATTAACTGTAAAAAAAAGTGATAAATGAAAGATACAAAATAAAAATATTTAGGTACAGAGCTTGGTTTCACCTGCGTCACTCTGTTTTAACATATCTAATATTATGAAAGATCATTATCTTATTAAAAGTGGTATAATGCTTGAACACTTACCCTTCAGTGAAATATTTCATTATACTTGGTATCGCTTTTCAGTGAAAAAATATAAGAACTATACTTTTCATATTTCAACTGTTATTAACATTTGGCTTCAGGTTTTAAACTACCTCCCCCCATCCTCTCTCTCTCTCTCTCTCTCTCTCTCTCTCTCTCTCTCTCTGAAAGATTGTGAGCTCATGTTCAGTTTTATTTTCATTAATATTAAGTATACGGACTAATTACACGCTACAGATAAATGGGTTCCGTTTTTTTCAGTCTAAATAAAAACACCATATTGATAAAAAATATCTTGAATCTTACCCTACGATGGAACCTTTCAGCGTTGACTAATAAGGTACTTTTATATTTTTTCCAAATATTATGGAAAAATTAAACCAATACTTTGAAAGTTTTGAAAACGTTTGAGTCACAGTAATCGAACAGTGCCTAACGGATATTCCCTGAATAAGAACGACAGCGATAAGAATATCATACCCTGTTTCCTGTTACTGCTTGGTTAGGTACGTCAGGTAAAACAAGAGAATAGGAACTAAAAGAGAAAATTCAAACGGAAGTAGATGGGCAGTCCCTATAGCTATCTTAGATTAAATTATTATGGGTATAGCATACATTGGTATTTAAACTCTGAAATTAGCGCCAATCTCTATATAACTTAGTTTCCCCGCAACGTAGGAAACATAAGTGTAAAATTTCTGAAATGGGAAGCGAAACCTTTCAGTGACCATAAATGAATTATTTCAGTTTATATACTATTGCGTAGGACATTCAGTAAATGTATGCGATTATATATGCTCTCGTTTGTGTCCACAAATGCAGAAATACCGTTCTTGGCAGTATCCTAGAATCTGCATTCATTGAATCAAAACAAATGATTTTAAATGAAATATATTGTCTTTTCTCTCTCTCTCTCTCTCTCTCTATCTCTCTCTCTCTCTCTCTCTCTCTCTCAGTACTATAACATTTTTTACACATTATTATACATAAGTTAGCCAACGAAATAACAATTATACATTGTTGTCGAAGGTCATCATTCCTCTTAATTTTTTTCTGTAATTAGAGTTAACAGGGACACTTGAGAAGATCATGCACAAAAAAAAAGAGCCCCCTCATCTTAGGTTACATCTTCTCATACTCATTACATTACGAAAGGGTAAGTCATGGTATCCTTATATCTTTTCCATAACTGAATCAGGGACCTTTCTTCATGGTATACCAGGCTTGGTTTTAAAATCCTTGACTTCTGTGACATGTTTTGTCTGCCGCAGAAGAAAAACAAGTAAATGCATAACAGCCCCCGTTTATTAAAAAAAAACTAACGACTTTCAACCAATGCATTTACTCCCATCGAGCCATTCTCCAGACACAATAACTGCAATCCTTGTGCCGCCACTTGAACTACATTCCGGAAAAGAAAACTAGGAGAGCTTCCTCTAACCGTTCTCTCGTATCTAATTCACAATTCCGAACGGAGCCGTCTTCCATTTTTGTAAGGATCTCTCTCGCTCCTGGGCTCAAGAGCTCTGAAGGACGCGGTGAGTTATCTTGATTGCTCGAGAGGATAATGTGTGTCAGCTATTTTCCATTTCTCCTGCCAACCCTTCCCTATCCCTCCCCCACCTACCTACCTATCCTTCCAGAGATATCCTGCATCCCTTACCCAGTGTAGTCCTACCCACTCTCACCTAATCCTTCCTACTCAAATGTTGCCCAACCCTGGGAAAGTCCCGGGGAGTTTATGGAAGCTGGATGGGAGCCCATCTCCATTCTCTCCCCAAGATGAGTGGACACGTGCCCAGTTTGGGGTCTGGTACCTCAGTGGAATTGCCGTAAGATTCAGGGCCTTAGTGGAATTAGGACATTTATAACTCATGCAGTACTAGTAAATTTTTCGTATATAGCAGGCATTTCTTGTTGTCCATTACAGACACTCGTAATATCATACAAAGTAAGAGATTTTATCGAGAGATGACGCCATCTGCTAGCTTATAGCGTACCAAGTGCACAACCTTTTAAAAGAAACCTCAGAATCTGATTTCTTCCATTTTTTTCGTTCAGTTAAGTTGAGAGAGAGGTGTATATGTACAGTTTTGAAGCCGACAATCTTTAAATTTCGGTAAAAGTTTTTTTGTCAACTTCGTTAAACTACATGCTCGTCCTCCTCACTCTCATTCAATTATGATGTTTGATTCCATTACAACAGAGAGTTTAAGTTAATTTCCTGATGTTATTGTTTTCGCATCACCCTTGCTTTTGCAGTGTAAATAATGAACAGAGGTAAACTGAGGGGAAGTTAACTAGAATACATGAAACAGATGAAGACGGCTTATTTCACAGTTATAATTTCATTGCGTATTACTGTACTCCATAGCAACTTTAACAAATAGTTTTATATGGTCATTTTTATACTATATCATTAATATGTGAATGTATCTATATTATTAGACGATTAACCACAAGATGCTAAATTTATTGCTTAGAGCACGGAAGCACAACGAGTTTTAATGACATTCCAAAGTAGTTCGATCCCATGAGGAAACTGAATCCGGGTATAGTCACCATTAAGGGAATGTCATAAGAACTATGCTAAGTCACACACATATATATAGACATGTATATATATAAATATATATATATATATATATATATATATATATATATATATATATATATACATGTATATATTTAATATATACATATATATACACGTATATAAATAAAAAAAAATAAATATATATATATATATATATATATATATATATATATATATATATATATACGTATATATATATATATATATATATATATATATATATATATATATATATATATATATATATATATATATATATACACGTATATATATATATATATATATATATATATATATATATATATATATATATATATATATACACACATATGGTATAAGGTCCATTTGCCACTTGTTATCTGGATGTGGGCCATTCACAGCTGGTCATCTTACATCAACAGCAATCACATGTGGCCCTTTAAGGAAACAAATGTCTCCCTTTAAACATGAACATATTTTTAAATAAGTTCAAGAGTTCTTCAAATAACAGAAAATCCCATTCAGTGTATTTACCACAATACAAACGTTACAAATCGATATGACAATGCTTTCGTCGGTCGCCTGTGAAAATCTATCTACGAACATTTCTTTGTCCATTATTCAGGCTAATGCCATCTATTGCCCTTGCGAAAGTCCATTTAGTTGACTGTCAAATTAAAGTTTAAAAATATACAATGCCATAAGCTTACACTTTCAGAAGATTGAAGGTAGTACTGATAAATAAAGTTCCGAAAGGTCTATACCTTATTGCCATAACTCACTCGTACATGTACATACACTCACACACACACACACACACACACACACACACATATATATATAGGAAGATAAAAAGGCCCATAAAACACTATTTGAACGTTGCAACCATATATTTCGAGCACTTCCTTCTGTGCCCCTGTTCACTGGTAAAAT
>NC_089752.1:20368000-20370500 GCF_040412425.1 Macrobrachium rosenbergii | reverse complement strand
CCTTGTTTGCTGCTCAGTCAGCCATTTCATATTTATTTTCTGATTGCTCAGCTTGTAAATAAATACAGTTTAAAGTTACCTGACTGGTCTGAAAGGCGACCTTCCCATTCTCTGTTAAATAGATGTAATATTAAGGTAAGTCATCTTAATAATTACATTCATTGCTTATGTTCTGAGCTCTAGGTGTTGGCCCCTAAGGCAAATTACATTCAAAATCCCACTTAACTCTTCCAACTGGACTCAGAACATAACAATATATATATATATATATATATATATATATATATATATATATATATATATATATATATATATATATATATATATGCGTGTGTGTGTGTATGCTCTTGGAAAATAAATTACAAGAATAAGAAATGAATACTTGGAAAGAACTTGTAATAGAGAATAGGGTTTTATTTGTACCACCTTCAGAGCATATAAGGGGGGTTGGGATGTTTAAAGAGTTGTTTATAAGAGGGTAAAACCAACTGAGTAGCTGTACTTGTTCTAATGTTTCTTTTTTTGATAACATAGCTAATATCCCATGACAATGATGCATTTAATGAACGCTTTGTGTTTACTGCCCTCTCTCTCTCTCTCTCTCTCTCTCTCTCTCTCTCTCTCTCTCTCTCTCTCTCTCTCTCTCTTATAATCACACCCTCACCAGAGAGAATATCAAATTTATTTCTTTTCATGTAATTGAAAAAACAGTTTTCCAATTCAAAAAGCAGTAAACTGAAAGCAACAGAAAAACTAAAGTAAAATAAAGATAAAAAAGAAATATGACGAGCGCCGTTAAAATGATTTATTCCAAATTTGGCAAGTGTAAAAAAAAAGGATTAATTATCATCCTGTGACTATAAATGTAATTGGATATTGCTAATTAAAGTAACCTTTTTATTCCGATTAATTAGCACATCTTACTGGCGCATGCATGAGAATAATTAGGCATCTGCAGTGCTTCATAACTATATGGCTTGCTGGAATTTTTAGCTTTAATTTTTTTAAGGGTAATATCACAAGGGTAAATATAGACACAGGAACCCTTAACTGCCCTTGTATGAAGGGTTTGTCAACCATTCTTCCTTTATGGAAGGGAAGTGCTGTTATTTATTGTTAAAGATGTAAAGGCTGTATCTTTTCAGATGATTTATTTGGATTGTGTACACGAGGAAGCGTAATAGGGAGGAATAAGGTTATATGAAGACAAATTGTATGAAGACAAATACAACTGTGGCTGATTTCCATCATTATCACTTTCATGACATCTTTCTACGTCACTGGAATGATACCATCTTGGCTGGATGACTATTGTGGGGAGAAGCATAAATAGATTTCATGAACAATATTCCGTTTCTTTTGTGTTGCTAAGGATGATCCAATCTGGAAAGACATATTCTCTCCATAATGGAAAGGAAGTGACGGCAATTTTTGCTAGTAAGATCTACCTTATATTGAACTAGTTAAGACACCATTCACAAATAAGGTCCAAAGGAACCCCTTTCAACTAAGAGCCCAAATAGTTTTAGGATTAAAGCTTCATAGATTGCTCATATAGGTATGATTTAAATTAAAATAGACTAATGAATTTTTCTGACGGAGAATGATAAACAATATATTTTTTAAAAGTTGATGGTTTCATATGCAATTGCCCGTGAGTACTTATGTCTAGAAATAAATCATTTTCCGTATATAACAGCCAGCTTAAAATTAAAATTGAATCACGTCTGCACTTAAAAACTCATTTGATTTGTTGCAAGTGTAATTACTTGGATTATTACAGTGCTTCACAAATATAATTCAGTACTAATCAACGAACTCTCTCAATGGACAAAGGTTTTATATTTTAATAGAGTACAGCTAATGATATATGTACAGTATATTAATTTTACCATTTAAAAGATTGTGAGTTGCAAATCAGCCTTTTGTGTGTGTGTGTGTGTGTGTGTGTGTGTGTGTGTGTGTGTTTAGAGACATGGTAATAGTAAATTTAATACAACATAGGAAATTTCATAATTGTACACCGAGTATAAACATTTTTTCCACACATTTCATGTCTGATTCATATATTTTTAATGTGGATGGCATTTTTTCCATATTTTTTTACCCCAATTCTTCACTGGGTACAGTTGGAAGAGAAAGTGCGTCTGTAGACCTATGTATTTTAATCCAAAAATGAGTCTACAGTTAGGGAACACCTACAGAAACAATTAAACGCATAAATGGGAAATCGCGTATGATGGGTATTCACGCTAACCATAACAGATAAGTCTCTCTTAAGCACCAAATACAATTTATTCCGCAGTCTTCAGGTTCTCATGCCTTATAGGATAAAAGTTTTCTAAATGAAGCAAGCATTTACGCAGTGAGGATATCTCACTGGAAATGGCTGAATCATATGTTTATGAATAATAATGCCTTGATAAATTCAATTGTCGGAGTCTCCACACCGTATTTACTTGTTTCCAGCTGTTTTCGCAAGCAAATAAAATTTTTTTGT
>NC_089752.1:20363000-20365500 GCF_040412425.1 Macrobrachium rosenbergii | reverse complement strand
TGATTTAATTAAATTAACAGCATAATTCAGAATTAATAATACATTCTAAATAGTAATATAGTATACGAGCAACACATGTCTGTTGTAGCGTAGGGTTTCTTTCACTTCAGCTGTCATTGCAAAAGATAAAGCGATGACAGGACGAGATAACAACTGCTGATTCCAACTGGAAATCAACTCAGGTTTTCATTTTGTTTTTAAAAACATGCCAGTCATAATTAGTCAGTTTCGATCATGTAAAGAGTTCTGTAAAAGCTTTGTCTCATATGAGAAGAAGATGAATGTTTTTGCAATTTTGAGAGTAAGAGTACATGTCTCAATTGATTATGTCATGTATTGTCCCAATTGCATTCAAAACATTATGCGTTAATGATGTCATATATTTCATTTTCTACTGGAATCCAAAACTTGCTCATTCTAATTTCAGAGTTCATTCAGTGTGGTCACTAGTATTAATTGTAGGTTTTGAGATCTGATTATAGGGAAAGTGTAAAAATTTGGTTGTGACGGTGCCCGATAAAAAAGTGTATTTTGTGAATCAAAGCAGCTGCAAGAGAGTTTACAAAAGTTTTCACAAGCTTGTGTAAAGTAAAGTGACTTTTATTTATTATTACCATGGTATATAAGGTATATTAGGGAAATTTTTGCCTTCGTGAAATTATTATTGATAAATCTTTTGTGTATTTTTGTATGTTCTTGTGTTTGCAATCTCTTGATTTTTATTGGTGATTTAACATTTATTTACTTAGCATTTTAAATATTTCTTAATAATTTAACATTGCATACTTGATTTAATTTTCATTTATTAAGATTTTCTTTTCAAATCTTGAGTAATTCTTGATAGTTTAATTTTGCTTGATTAATTTAATTTCTTGATAAATTAAAGTTTTGTGATTTAGTTTTCTTTAATAGTTTAACTCAAGAATTAACTGAATTTTTTTGTTGTTTTCAAGTAACAGTAAATTTTCAGATTGCGAATTCTAATTATAAATTTTTAATTTAACAATAAATTTTTGTATTTAAATTTAAAAAAAACGGTGTTTCATTTGTTGACCACCAGTTAATAGGATTAATTGTGTGTGCATATGTCACAGTGATAAACATGTTTTGTTCCTTTAGTTTTGCTGAAGTGAATTAAGACCAGGGAAACAAGTAAAGTTGTTTGATGGAGTGATGCCCTTTTACCCTAGTATATTTCTTTTTTAATTGTTGATACCTCACAATAGTCTTGATAAGCTTAGTTTGATTTTTCATGTGATTAATGAGTGTTTAAGGGATCATTGTTACCTTTAGAGTACTCAGGCGTAATTCTTATTGTTATGAGAGTTCAGGTATCTGGCTGAAGTGAGGTAAATTTTGGAAATTGTGATTAGTTGTGTAATAATAAATTGCTTAGGTACACATCGTGACAGTATATATATATATATATATATATATATATATATATATATATATATATATATATATGTGTGTGTGTGTGTGTGTACACACACACACACACACACACACACACACATATATATATATATATATATATATATATATATATATATCCGTATATAATTACATATGTGTGTACATGTATGTATGTATTTATGACTGTATAAATAAATTCACCAGTGTAAATATTTCAGTTGTTTCAGCGTAAATCCATTAGTATTTCATAATTTTTTAATCAGTTATTAAAAATGACAAGGAAGTTCTGCCACAACAAGAAAGATAAATTCATTCAGTGTTATAACTCAGACATTTATGATGGAATGTTCAATAAAGGATAACTTTTTCATTGCTATATGGTCGGAAAAGCAGAAAAATAACATATTGAAACTAACCATCATTCTTTTAGTTGAATAGAGACCAAATCAAAGTAGTATATGACTAGGCTCTCTCTCTCTCTCTCTCTCTCTCTCTCTCTCTCTCCTCTGCTGCGGATGTATGAAAATTTTCTTTGACATTGTACGCATTTATCACTTTTAATATTTTCTTTCAAAAAAATAAATAAATAAATGTATAAATATATAGTATGTATATGAATATATATATATATATATATATATACACACACACACACACACACACACACACATATATATATATATATATATATATATATATATACGCACTCTTCGACAGACCAGTTTTTTTTTGCAAGTAGGGTGAGCTTCTCAGATATGAGAATATTTGTCTACATAAGGAAGAATGGAATGGAATGGAATATACAATTTTGTCCCAAGGCCAAGCGCTGGGACGTATGAGGCCATTCAGCGCTGAAAAGGAAATTATAGTCAAAAGGTTTTAAAGGCGTAACAGGGGGAAAAACTCGCAGTTGCACTATGAAACAATTGTTAGGAAAGGATGGAAATTAAGATGGAAGACTAAGAATATGAACAGAGGCACTAGCGGATCTAGGGGCGGGGGAGCGCTTGGGCACGTATCGCCGCCCCCCCCCCCACATGAAAAATAATGACAAAATAATAATATTGAAGATTTAGATAATAAT
>NC_089752.1:20305500-20358000 GCF_040412425.1 Macrobrachium rosenbergii | reverse complement strand
ACCTTCAAGTCCCTTTCCTAAATAATCTACACGAAATGTAACCTATACTTAAAATCACATCCCTTAGCCATGACTGCCAGACCTACATATTATAACCGATCTATTTAACCTTGCATGAAATAAACAGAAATCTTATTCAAAATCAAATGTCTAACCACGCAAATACATCTCAGTTGGTTGGTTAAGTCCAGAAAGCCATACTAGTCGTCTTACACCATTAAACCTGCAGGGTGCCCTAAGGGAAGAGGCGGTGTTTGCATAAGGCCAACTTGATTTAAAATCCCACCTTAAGGATGTAAAGTACATTCTTAGTTCACGTGCTTGGCTCTCATATGAGGATTTGTTAGTGGGTTTGTCTAACATTAGCCTTTCTCATATCTCTGTTGATTCTCTTTTTCTTCTGGATATCATGCGTTTTTTTTAATGGTTATCATGCAAAGTGAATCCTACACAGCAAATCTTTTTAGCTAAATTCTTAAAAGAAAATGTTTTATTTATGAAATATAATTGTGGATGAGAAATTATTTATAAGATCTTTATTTTGTTATGAGCATTACAGAAGTATCCAAGATATCGTAAAAAATAAACTTTATCAAATTTCCTAAGAAAAGGAAACAGAGAGCTTCCATGAACTTGCATTACGTCTAATATAATTACGGTAATTGCACAGACTTCTGGAATAGTTTACTCAAACTATAAAATGGTTTTCCAAAGAAACACGTAAGTCATAACGTAAAGTGTTGGTTTTTAAACGAATGAAATAAAATAGACACCTCCCTCTCGTCATTCAGACTATTGAAAAAACTATTGAACTATTCTCCAAACACAATAAACCTCCTTGACAAGAACAGGCGGGGCAAAAACGACAAAGTTTTAGTCGCATCTATTGTGACCTATTCACCAATTTTAATTGTATCCCTCTTCTCCCATTTTTGGCCAGGACCTCGGGTCGCTTAGTTCAAGTACTCCTGAGGACGTCACAAGTTAACCCTTTCGCATAAAAGGATAATGCATTCCATCCCTACAGTATTCCACCCCTCCGAGTACATCCCACCATGCCTCCCCACTTATTTCTAGCTGCAGTTGTTCGTTCTCTCTTTCCTTTACCTCTTTCCTTTCTTTCTGGTTTACTTCTCTGTCTCTTTTCGACCTTTTTCCGCCGTCACTCTTGGGAGGGCTTCGAGGAGAGCCTCCCGCTACACAAGTCTTAGAAAGCGGCTGAAGTGGTGAGACAGAACTTGAGGAATTTAGCGGCATCTTGTGTCGCCCTCTTCAGGCTTTAAGTGGCACTCCCGGATAAGGAGAGAAATCACTCACTACGCCTGTACAGAAAGGAAGGGAAAGAATTTAAATAAAACGCATTTACACTTTTTCCTTTTGAATAATTCTAGTTCTTTACATTTTTAATGAAATTATTATAATGTACAGTCTCCTTCATATCGTCTTTTTTTTATCCAGGAATTTCTGAAAGGTACAAAGTAAGGGACATGAATTAGCAGAATATATTCTTCTCTTCAGGTTTTGCCTAGGAACAAGAAGGCGTCTAATTCTAATTCACTGGTATTATTTCTAGCGACGATACTAATGTATTTCAAAATAATATGTAGTTTTTGTTGTTGAAAAGGGTTTTGCTTTGGAAAGGATTTATTTAGAATTATTTTCCGTAAGGATTTTTTTTTTATCAGGGCAGTATAGGAATACATGCCAATGCTCATTCAAACTTGAAATTTTACTACTCTACTCAATTTAAGTATCCTTACAGTCATTTTACCCAGTTAACAGACGACCAAATCCAACCAAGAACAAAATATGCAGAAAGTTAATTTCGCTAAGACAAAATTTTAATATTTTGCTTTGAATGTTGAGAATTACCTGCGATCAATGTACTTTTAATGAGAGAAACGGAAAATGTGTAACAAGGATTCATAAATGAATTTATCCGAACAGGTGTCGAACGATGCAATTCATCTAAAAGCTAAAACGAATTAAAAAAAACGGTGTAAATCTATAATATGTGTGTATGTCAATTAGCTTTCTGTTACATTTAGGGACAGGTTAATTATATGAAACAGGTCATGTTTTCTCATCAAAATACAATGCAAATCCGAAACACTTAGTCCCACAATTAACTGAGGTAGATCCATGCGTGATGAAGTGGACTATAATTTCCTGTAATATCATTTGGCGCTGCAAAATCAGTTATCGACACCATCCATTAACTTTGTTATTTCTATTTTTCCATCGGGTAGGAGAGAATATCATGAAGCTTTAATTTTGGATAATAGCTAAAGATCACAAATCCCTCGAATTATATAATTCATCGATTATTTATTCTCTTTTACCATTCAACTTTGAATTTGTTTTATCATTATTATCAAGGTCTCAGCTTACTTATTAGGATGGTGATCACTAATATATATATATATATATATATATATATATATATATATATATATATATATATATATATATATATATATATATATATATATATATATATATGTATATATATATATATCTATATATATATATATATATATATATATATATATATATATATATATATACATACACATACAGTATATGTGTGTATGTGTGCTTGTGTGTCTGTTTGTGCGTGTGGGTGTGGTTGTGATCGTAGTGCAGTCTGTGTTATTTTCACTAGAATGAGAACTGAGTTGTAATTTCAGAGTGAAGCAGAATGATTTAGGGATGCCCTATTAAAATATATGCCTGAGCATTTTATCCGCTAGTTAACTGAGCGGGATGAATTGTTTCCCTCCTGAAGGCAGACCTAGTGCAAGGACCCTTATCCCGAAACATATACTGAGAACCTGTTGCTCAACACCTGGAGCCATTCCACCTCTAAGGAAAATTTCATATTGTTTACTGTACGTAGATCTAAATTATGTGAGTTACGCTTCAATCGATAACAATAAAGGTAATAAAGGAAAGAAAGCACTGACGAGGCTGGGATTAGCTATTAGAACAGCCTGATTTAATATATAATTAAATAGACTTGCATGCCTGTTTGGCGTGTAAGATATTTCTACTGACCGTAACTGCTGTAGGAAAAGGAAATTATTGACCAAGAAAGACAGCGATTTAAAAGCTTAGTTTTATGCGCTTGAGATGTTAGTAAATGTAAATAGAAAATTTATATTTTCATAAGTACATTTTTTATTTCTTATACAAAACATATATAAAGGAAATACGATTAATTTTATTATCTGTAATACCCAGTTCTGGTCTGGAGGAGATCGAACGAAGTAGAATGAGAATAACGAGTAATAAAAGAGAAAGAGAATTAGATTGCCATCCCATACTAAGCAGTGAATCAGAGTTCCGGCGGCATTTTTGTAGACTCTTGAGCAAAACGACCGGAACAAACCAAAGCCACAATACATTTATATAGAAAACGAAGCAACACATTCGCATAGAAAACGAAACAAACAGATTTCAGGTGTTAGCAACTGTCAACTGCCATTCTTTTTTAAAGGCAATGAAAATCTGAAAAGCTGTGTTGATTCGCCGTACAACAGCGGTGAAAATAGGCAAAATGCTTTGCTAATTACTGGCAAAATGTCCCGGTGCGAAATGGCAAAAAAAAAGAAAGAATGAGTGGGGTTGAGAGGTTGTACTCTGATTCGTTTTCAAAGAGCGAGAATCGTTGTTTAGTAAATCTCTTTTACCGCTGTTAAATGTATCGTTCAAAAGGCTTCCGCGCAGTTTTGTTATGCAATGAAAGTGTAAGAGAAAGGACGAATAATAAAAAAGAAAGACACTGAGACCTCTGAACAATGAAACAAAGTAGGACTAACTAGTATGTGAAATGGTCGAAGGATTCCTAGTCCAGTAAGAGACACTTGAATAATAACGGTAGGTAAAGTTGACAAGTGGCTACGTCAGTATTATAAAACATATTCAGCTTGCAACGCAAACCCGCTCCCCCCCACCTCCCCAATAAAAACTAATCCATGGAAGTCAAAGTTATGAAAAATTATAGGATCTTAGCATTCTGATAACAGAAAAAAGCAAAACAGCAGTAAAAAAAAAAAAACACGCAGCAGCAATGAAGCATCTATTATTATAAAGAATATAATGTAAAACGCTGCCGGCTTAGATAAAGGGCATCTATTTCACTTTAAGAACACGAACTTACTCTACAGTTAACATCATCATAACTCTCTTCCGCTGCCTCATCTGCAGTCACTGATGTTTGATCAGACATCATCATCAGCATCACCGTCAGTGCTCTGCTCTCACGTAGACACTTGGTCGTCATCGCTGCAATGATGAGTAGAGAAATTTCGTTTAGACTTCGTTCCATTACCACGTCCTATCCCATCCACGGAACGTAACTTACACTTGAAAACTAATCTAATATACCTTAGCCATGACTACCAGACCTATCAGTAGTAACTAAACTATCCTAACCTTACGTGAAATAAACAGGAAAAAAATATTGTACTCAAAATCAACTTGTCTAACCATGTAAGCGCATCTCAGTTGATAGGCTAAGCCCAGAGAGCCACACCAGAATTCTTATACCTTTAAACCCATACCTCACTTGAAGGGTGTCCTGAGGACAGAGCCCGTGCTAGCTAGATTTTAAACCAGGCGTTAAGGGCGGATATTATATTCCTAGTTCACACACTTGGCTCTCTTCTGTGCATCTGTAAGTGCATTTGTTCAGCAGTAGCCGTTCTCTTTTGGGAACGGCTACAGTCCTCTTTTTCTTGTAGATATCATACGCATTTGTAGATGCTTATCATGCAAGGGGAATTCTAAACATGAAATTTACCTAGCTAAAACGTAAAAAAAACTATTGTTTATGAAATATAAATGTGGAGGTAAATTCTTGATAAGATTTTTATTATATTAAGAGTACTACACAGGTATTTTGGATAATCTTAAAAAAAAATTCAAAAATTTCCCAAGAAAAGGACTCGGAGACCTTCCATAAAATTTCATTATAGCTAATGTAATTAACGCAATTGCACACTCTTTTCCAATGAAACACGTCAGTCATAATGATAAGTGTGGCTTTTAAATGAATGAAATAAAAAGGAGATTTCTCTGGTCATTCAGACTATTTAAATAATAAAGTTGTGAACTATTCTCTTAACACAACAAATGCAGAGGCAACCACTCAAACCTTCTTGACAATGACAAGGGGGGGAAAAAGACCAACTTTTATTCGCATCTATTGTGACCTATTCACCAATTTTAATTGTATCCCTCTTCTCCTATTTTTGGCGAGGACCTCGGGTCATTTAGTTCAAGTACGCCTGAGAACGTCCCAAGTTAACCCTTTCGTATAAGTGGATAATGCATTCTATTCCATCCGTACACTCTTCCACCCCTCCGTGTATTTCAACCCTTCCACGGCTACCCACTTCCTTTCCTTCTTTCCAGCCTAAGTTGTTCACTCTCTCTTTCCTTTACCTCTTTCCGTTCTTTTTGTTTTCCTGCTCCGTCTCTTTTCGACCTTTTATGCCATCACTCTGGAGGGCGGGGAGGGCTTGAGGCGCTTCAGAGAGCCCCACTACACAAGTCTCAGAGAGCAGCTGAAGTGGTGAGACAGAACTTGAGGAATTTAGCGGCATCTTGTGTCCCTCTTCAGGTTTTAAGTGGCGCTCTCGGATAAGGAGAGAAATTACTCATTACTGTACAGAAAAGAAAGGAAATAATCAAATAAAATGTACATGCAGTTTTTCTTTTAAATAATACTTTTCTATATTTATCATCTAGTGACATCATTATAATGTACAGAAACTCTCATATTTCCTTTTTTTAAATCAAGGTGATAGGTACAAAGTCGGGGACATGGATTAGGGGCGCATATTCTTCTCGTCTCGTTCTGCAATATTTATGGCGACAACACAAACATATCCCAAAAGGATATGCATTTACACTGCTGAAAATCGTGTTTCTGGGGAAGGATTTATTTAGAATAATCTTGCAAACGGTTTTAATTTTTTTATCAGTTGCAGTTTCGTAACAGAACCCAATTCTAAGCAAATCTAAGAAAAAAATAAAATGTAGAGTGTAAAATACTGCTATTGCAAAATGTTTATATTTTTTCTTTAAATGCTGCGAACAATCTGTACTTTTAATAAGACACGAGTAAAAGGAATAAAAAGGATTAAAAAATGAATTGACCAAAACAGGTGTTGAACGTTGTAATTCATCTAAAAGCTTTACATATTATCCAAAATTAAAGCCTCATGATATTCGCTCTTACCTGTCGGAAAAATGGAAGGAACAAAATTAATAAAGGATGGTGTTTTAAGCTGATTGCAGCGCCAAATGATATTACAGGAAATTATAGTCCACTTCATCATGCATGGATCTACCTCAGCTAATTGTGGGACTAAGTGTTTCGGATTTGTATTGCATTTTGATGAGCAAACATGACCCGTTTCATATAATTAACCTGTCCCTCAGTGAGACAGAAAGCTAACTGAAATACACATATATCGTTTGTTGAATCGACTTTACTGTTGTTAAATGTTAGTGCAAAAGGCTCTCGCGCAGTTTTGTTGTGTAATGAAAGGGTAATGGCAGGGTATAATAAAACGGACATCGAGACCTCTGGGCACTGAAACTAGGTACTAGTATGCGAAATGGTCGAAAGATTCCCAGTCGAATATGAGGTGCTTGAATGATAACGGTAAGTAAAGCTGATCACTGCCTGCGTGAGTACAAACAATACATTTTCGAAACGAAAGACAAAACAAAAAATTTATTGAAGATGAAGCAATTATAAATAGCAGCAACCTAACAGTAAAAAAAAACACACATACACAAATGCAATGATCGAATAAGTAAATAGAAAACAATATACAAACCAGCAAGCATAGATGAAGGGTATTAATTTTACGTTGGGAGCATGAACTTGCAGTTACATCATCAACATGTTTTTTGCCGCTTCCTCTTCGGCGAATGATATTTCACCAATTCATCATAAATATCATCATCAGCATCAGTACCACCCTCACCATCGGTGCTTTACTCTTACAAACACTCGGTCGTCATCGCTGCAATGATGAGTGATGAAATTTTGGTCAAATTTCGTTCCCTCATCCAAGTCCCTTTCCTAGCAGATCTAAGAAAATTCAATTATACTTAAAACCTAAACTAACATCCCTCAGCCACGACCACATTACCTAACTAATATAACCAACTATCCCAACCTTACATAAAATAAAATGGGAAAATTCTTGCTCAAAATCGACTAAATCTGACCACGTGAGCAAATCTTAGTCTTCCTTTACCATTAAACTACTATAACGCTTGCGAGGTTCCCCAAGGAAAGAGGCTTTGCTGGCATAAGGCCAGCAAAATTTAAAACCAGACTTAAAGGATGTATATTACTTTTCTAGTTCATATGCTTCCCTCTCTTCTGTGCATCCGTGAGTTTCTTCAGCTGTAGCCTTTTTCATCTCTGCGTTCATTCTCTTTGTCTTCCGAATGTCATACGATTTTAAAAATGCTTTTCATGCAAAGCGAATTGTAGATATGAAATTGCTTTAAAAACTTAGAGAATATTATAGAAGAATTCTAATTTCGGAGATAAATTCTTTATAAGATTTTCATCATGATATAAATTTTGCACAAGTATCTGATTTCATTTTAAAAATGTACTTTAAAAGATTTCCTAAGAAAATCTCATTATGTCTAATAATATCTGGGCAACTGCACAGTCTTCTGGAGTGGTTAGTTTGCTTAAACTGTAACCTAATTCTCCAAAGAAACACTTCAGTTATAATGGAAAGTGTTGTTTTTTTAAATTAATTAAATAAGAAGGAGGCCTACCTCGTCATTCGGTTATTGAAAGAAAAAAAATGTAGAATTATTTTCGCAACACAAGAAAGGCAGAGGCATCCACTCAAACCTCCTTGACAGGGAAACAAGGAGAAAAAAAAAAACCTTTTAGTTGCATCTATTGTGACCTATTCACCAATTTTAATTTCATCCCTCTTCTCAAATTTTTGGCGGGGGCCTCGGGTACCTTAGCTCAAGAACTCCTGTGGAACTCACAAGTTAACCCTTTCGCATAAGTGGATAATGCATTCTATTCCATCAGCAATTCAACCCTTCCACGGCTACCCACTTCCTGTCCTTCTTTCTAGCCTAAGTTTTTCACTGTCTCTCATTTACCCTTTTCCGTTTTCTCTCTTTTACTGCTCCGTCTCTTTTCGACCTTTTCCACCATTACTCGTCGGAGGGCTTCAAGGAAAGCCTCCCACGACACAAGTCTTAGAAAGCAGCTGAAGCGGTGAGGAATTTAGCGGCATCTTGCGCCTCCCTCTTCAAGGTTTAAGTGGCACTCTTGGATAAGGAGGAAAGGAAAGAATTTGCTGTAACTAAAACATGTGTAGTTTTTTCTTCTAAATTATACTTGCTTATATATTCTCTAAGGACATTATCATAATGTATACTCGCCCTCATAACCTCTTGCTTTTTAAATCCAGGAATTCCTTAAATGAGGCATGAGCTAACGAAGTATATTCATCTGTCCTAGCTTTGCACTGGAAGGACCCTAATTGTAATTCATTGGCACTATTTATAGTGACGAGACTAATGCATCACAAAATAATAGACAACCATGTTGCTGAGAATCTTATTATTGGGGAAAGGATTTATTTAGGCTAAATAAAAGGATTTATTGTTTTATCAGCTTCCGTTTACGCATAAAATTCAGTTCTCATTCAGAAGTGTGATCATTATTCTATTCTACAAATAGCTGTGAATTTTTTACTCAGTTGACAGACAGGAAAAACTAAGGAAGAGTATTCATACTCTTTTTTTTAATATTGAGAATTACCTGTAATCAGTATGCCTTTAATAAGATACGCGTCAAAGGTTAACAAGGATTCATAAATGAATTTGTCAAAATAGGTGTTGAACACTGCAATTGTTTTAAAAGTTAAAACTAATTTTAAAAGGATATAAGTGTACTCTATTATGTGTGTACGTCAATTAGGTTCTGTTACATTTATGGACAGGTTAATCATATGAATCGGGTCACGCTTGCTCATCAAAATGCAATGCAGATCTGAAACACTTAGTCCCACAATTAGCTGAAGTAGAGCCATGCATGATGAAGTGGGCTATAATTTCATGCAATATCATTTGGTGCTGCAATCAGTTATCGACACCGTCCATTAAATTTGTTCTTGCCATTTTTCCAGTGGGTAAAAGAGAAATTCACCCAGTTAAATTTTTTTGTGTGTAAAGATCTCTAATCCCTCAAATTATATAGTTCAGCTCTTGTTTATTTTCTTACACCATTCAACATTAAATATTTTTCATCTCCATTAGAAGATCACAGTCATATATATATATATATATATATATATATATATATATATATATATATATATATATATATATATATATATATATATAAATATATATATATATATATAAATATATATATATATATATATATATATATATATATATATATATATATATATATATATATGTGTGTGTGTGTGTGTGTGTGTGTGTGTGTATGTATGTATACATATATATGTATGTACATATTATACATATATATATATATATATATATATATACATATACATATACCAATGATTATATATCAGTGTGTGTTGTCTCAAGTATCGATTTGCTAATCTGCTACATAAATGAGTTGATAAGAGAAGGCTGAACGTGTGTATACTTTTCACCTTTTATAGAATTTGCAAGAAAGAATTAAAAAAAAAAAGATGACGGGATTCTATTTCCCACGTAAAACCAAAGCAAAGGAAAACCGTTTACCCCTCACAAGGACAAGTCGCTCTTTATCCTTGCAAATACCATTCAAGGAACACACGTTTCCGGAGGGGCTCAGATAGAGTCCTTTTCTGTTGTCGTTTTCAAACCAGGCCCTGGCAATAGGTTTCAATAGGAATGGTTCATCTTTGCGTCAAAGATGATAATGTCATCGTCTCATCTTTCTGTTTGTTGTTTGAGATGATGTCTCATCGTTTATTTATTGATGGCCTATGACATACATTTTTTGATAAAGACTTCGTTATCAAAAAGTTATTGTAGATGTGAGCATAACGAAGTATTATGTACTACACTCAAAAAAAAAAAAACTATAAGAAGGAATCTAAAACTAATATGATAATTTTGCTGGTTTTAGTTTCCCAGATACTGTGATGAAGTCCATAATGTTTTCTGCGGTACTAGAAGACTTCATTGTAAGACAATTTTATTAGAGCAATCTTTTCATATAAAGACAATTTTATTAGAGCAATCTTTCATATAGAGTAATTTACTCAGGCGTTTTATATATAACTATTTACAATGTTTCCCCGGTAACAGCGAAAAAGTTATCAGTTTATAGGGATTCTAGTTCCGTATGAGAAACACCTCAGAATATTACAAGGGACAGAATACACTTTCTTTGTAATGTGGACTATATGACTCTGCCTATAGTAATATTTCATCGTCCTTTGACAGATGACTTATGATTAGCTAATGCTGAGGAATATAATTCCTTAAGCTTACTTAAGTGGTTCTGAAAGTTAAAGACTATTAAGTAAAGCTTTTCTTTCTAAAGAACAGGAACAGCGTAACCAATGTCTTATCTTGACCATGAGTTCAAGTTCCAATGTTCATCTTTTAACATATGTACATATAAAAGTAGAGCACGGTTTGCTATAATATGTTGAGCGTTAACAGCACCTGAAAGTCTGACATCATTTTGCAATCTATATGATCTTTCACCAAGAAAATCAACGTATCACCTGAGGGAATCATTTAACAAGATGAAAACTTATCTAGATGTGAAATTGCCCTATATTCAGATGAAATATGACTCGAATTTCTTATAAAAGTGAAATGTTCTACGCAGGGGATGTCTGATTACACTACTGAATAATCGGCATTGTTTTATTTATGGCTCTAGCATAATCAGAGTCATATCATCAAGAAATGTTCTGAACGATTTACCGTTGGTAAGTCATGAGAGAGCAAATGTTTAAAACGCAACATCATCAATGGGGAGAAAGAAAGTCTCTTACTTCTTAATACATCTAAGAACACATTTAAAGAGTTTTGATGAGAAAAAAAAATGTATGAACCCAATAAGAAGTAAAAAAGAAATATAGACTTCAATGGCCTCGTCTCTTTTCTTTCAAAAATAACACACCATGAACTTCGAGTCGAGGGGTAAGAAAATGATCGCAGTTATAATATTTACCAAACTAGTTCATCTTGACGTCATTTTCCAACACGCTCCGGAGAGGAACTTCTTCCAGCTGGAGTGCCAACCTAAATGGGGAGACGGAACTTCAAAAATGTAGTGGAGTCTAAGACCCACTCCGGGACCCAAGTGGCTTTACAGCAAAAAGGAATGGTTTGCTCTCTAAACGAATGTGGGTAAATGACAGAGGCTGGGGTTAACTGCGACGTTTTATAGTTTCCCCGTCTGTCAACAGTTATTGTTTTTACTGACTTCGTCGGTGGTATCGATTTGGACTAAGCCTAACCAAAGCCAAAAATCCAGAAGGTAGAAATACTTACGGAATAGATTCTGCTCGCCAGAATGACAACATGAAACACTAGGTAATTATGAGTCCCATTTATGGCTAGCTAGTTGCATTTGTCTCGTTCTAAACTTAATAAAACAGAATTAAACTTCACTTGAACAACCTAAGGCTCTTACATTCAAACGTTGTAATGTAGGTGTCGTAGGCTATGCTTTTGACGCTGCGATTTCGTTTAAAGGTTGATGAAAAGCTGCCTTGATTCTCTGTACAACAGCGACGAAAATAGGCGGGATAATTTGGTTGGCAAAGTGAGCCGGTGCGAAACAGCTGGAAAGAGAGAATAAAAAACGGGAAATAAAAATGAGTGGGGTTGGGGAGACGTGCTCTGATTCGTGTTCAACGAGCAAGAACCGTCGTTTGGTGAATCGCTTTTACCGCTGTTAAGTGTATCGTGCAAAAGGCTTTCGCGCAGTTTTGTTACGCAATGAAAGGGTAGCAGAAAGGACTAATAAAAAAGACATTCAGACCTCTGAACAATGAAACAGGATAACTAGTATGCGAAATGGTCGAAGGATTCCCAGTTAGATGAGAGGCACTGAATAAAAATAGTATGTAAAGTTGATCAGTGCCTAATACTAATTAGGGACAACAGACTAAACAACGAATTTGAAGAAGACAAAGCGAAGAAAAGTGACGGGACCTCTGCTTTCTGTTAATATGAAAATTAGCCTACACAGATGCAAACACACACAACACACAAATGCAATGAGGGGACAATTAAAAAGAACATAATGTTAAAATCAGCCGGCATAGATGAACTTACAGTTCTAGCATCATCAGATTATATGCTGCTACCTTTCCAATTAATGATATTTCGCCAGTTCATCATAATTATCATCATCAGCGTCAGCATCACCATCAGTGTTCTGCTCTCACGGAAACACCTGGTCCCTGCAAGCATGAATGATGAAATTTCTGTTAGACTTCGTTCCATCATCGGTTACCTTATCTTAGACAACCAAATACATGTATAAAATAGTTCTACCAAACTATCCTAACCTTACATAAGATAAAGAAAACAAATCTTACTCAAAATCACCACAATCGAACTATGTAAACTCACTTCAGTTGGCGGGTTAAATACAGTCTTCATATACCAGAGAACGCTTACTCCACTCGTGAGGTGTTATAAGGAATGTTGCCGTGTTTGATTTAAAACCCGTTCTTAAGGATGTAAATTATATTCCTAGTTCACGTGTTTGCTCTCTTCTGTGCATATGTTAGTGCGTTTGCCCACCGGTAGCCGTTCTCAACTCTGCGTTGATTCTCTTTTTCTTCTGGATGTTATAAATATTTTTTAGATGCTTATCATGTAAACCAAATTCTAAACATGGAATTTATTTAGCTACAATACAAAAATGCCATTATTTAAGGGGTCTAATTGTTGCAGGTAACTTCGTTATAAGGTTTTCATTATATTATGAATATTACACTAGCATTCTAGAGAACCTTATTATTTGACTTTAAAAGATTTTCTAAGAAAAGGAAACAGAATTTCCACAAATTTGCATTATGTCTAGTATAATTACGGTAATTTCACAGGGCTCTGGAGTGGCTGGTTTACTCAAACTATAATATGGTTTTCCAAAGAAACACGTCCGTCATAATGTAAAGTGTTGTTTTTTAAATAAGTGGAATAAAAAGGAAATCTCTCTCTCTCTCTTGTCATTTCGACTATTGAAAAAAAAACTGTTGAGCTGTTCTCCTATCACAATAAATGCAGAAGCAGCTATTCTAACCTCCTTGACAAGAACACAAGGGGAAAAACGACCAGCTTTTAGTCGCGTCTATTGTGATCTATTCACCAATTTTAATTGTACCCCCCTTCTCCCATTTTTGGCGAGGACCTCGGGTCACTTAGTTGAAGGACTCCTGAGGACCTCACAAGTTAACCCTTTCGCATAAGTGGATAATACATTCCATCCGTACACTCTTCCACCCATCCGTGCTTTCAATCCTTCCAGGACAACCCACTTCCTTTCCTCCTTTCTAACCTCAGTTGTTCATTCTCTCTCCTTTACCTCTTTCCGTTCTATCTGTTTACCGCTCCATCTCTTTTCGACCTTTTCCGCCGTAACTTGTTGGAAGTCTTCAAGGACAGCCTCCCACTACACAAGTCTTAGAAAGCAGCTGAAGTGGTGAGACAGAACTTGAGGAATTTAGTGGCATCTTGTGTCCCTCTTCAGGCTTTAAGTGGCACTCTCGGATAAGGCCTGTACAGAATAGAAAGGAATGAATTTAAATAAAATATGATTATGCAGTTTTTTCTCTTAAATAATGTTTGTGTAAATAATCTCTAAAGACATTATCATAATGAAAAATCGCCCTCATATTTTTTTTTAATCCAGGAATCTCTGAAAAGTACATAATCGGGGACATGTAAGTAACGGAATAACATCTTCTGTTCTGGGGGTGCATTAGAAGAAGGACCCTTATTTCAATTCACTGGTATTATTTATAGCAACGGGACTACTGTATTCAAAAATTTTCCAAAAGGATTTACTTCTTTGTCAATTGAAGTTAAGGAATAACATCCAGTTCTCATTCAGAGGTGTATTGATTACACTATTTATTTTACAGATTATTGTGGACCCTTTACTCTACTGATAGACAAACAAGTCTATGGAAAAATAAAACGCGAATGACGTAAAATATTGCTAGGAGAAAATTTTTAGGTTTTTCGTTAAATGTTGTGAATTACATCTGATCAATGTACTTTTAGTAACTCATGCGTAAAAAGTATAACAAGAACTCATAAATGTAGTTATCAAAACTACTGTTGAGCGATGCAATGTATCTAAATGCTAAAACGAATTCGAAGGGATGTAAATCTACTCTAATATGTGTGAATGTCAATTAGCTTTCTGTTACATTTAGGGACAGGTTAATTATATGAAACGGGTCATGTTTGCTCATCAAAATGCAATGCAAATCAGAAACACTTAGTCCCACTATTAGCTGAGGTAGAGCCATGCATGATGAAGTGGGCTATAATCTGCAATATCATGTGGCGTTGCAGTCAGTTATCGACGCCATCCATTAGCCTTGTCCTTCCATTTTTCCATCGTGTCAGAGTGAATGTCATGAAGTTTCAGTTTTGGATATTATGTAAATATTACCACTCCTGGAATTATATCATTCAATCTTCAACGTTGAATATTTTTTTTATTATCATTACCAAGTTTTCAGCAAACTTGGTATGGTGATCACTAATACTCTAATATTGTTATGAGTACTGACGGCTATGATGGTTTTACTTTATCTGAAATTAAGTAATAAGGGACCTCGTGGCGCCTAGTTAATGCTCATAAAGAAAATCGAAGGCAGAGGGTTAATCCAAGCTGCTCTACTGAGGCTTAAAATAGAATCAGGGAACAATCAACCTAATTTATTTATACTAACACCAGTCAAAATAATCAAGGGGGCAAAATTTACAGCTATACAGGTTGAGGAATGGTTCGAAGGCCCTTGCACAACGTTGGAACAGCGTTACGGAGAACAATTACCAAAAACTCACTCCTACAAATGGAGAATTGTAGGAATTAGGCGCGATAGGGTCATGCACAGAATGATAAAGGCTTTAGGCGGCCCTAAGCGACTGATAGACTAGGGATGAGAGGGATATTCTTGGATAAAGTTAGATAGGCCCAACACCCTTCAAGATTGCTGCTGGGTTGTGACACGTTAATGAATCACAAAATTTCTCTCAAAGCATTACTTATGTTACTCTAGACATTATCCAGTGACGAGGGGGGATGTTGAAAGGAAATTACGAGCCCAAGGGAGTGTTGGAGGGTGATAGTTATAAGGCATTCAAGAAGGGAACAAAGCCTGAGGGATGGAGGCCGACGGTGCCTTGCACGAAAAGCGAAGATGCCGACTCCCAGCTACAGGTTCTAGGGAGATTTGCCGTTCTCTCTCAGTTTCCTCTGCACTTTGTGGTTTATAGTCTAGACTTGCTGCATCTTCTTTGTCTCAGTATGGCTGAGATGAGGGCACACGGAGGACAGTCTGGCAGAGTAAAACGACCCCAGGTCACTCTGGGTCAGATGACCTCCCCAATTTCGGCGGGGCGTTGAGCTGCCAGACAGAGCCTGTCAAAAATTCCAGGACCTCGGAAGTGCAAAGCAAAACGACAGGCGAATGGAGTGTGTGTATGTGTGTGTGTGTGTGTGTGTGTGTGTGTGTGTGTGTGGGTGGGTCAGATATGGCCAGCTGGCAACTTTCCAGACCCACGTACGCAAGTCAAAATGTCTGGATGCTGACTGAACCAATGGTTCTTAGTTTGATTGGAATATTAAATTGATTATCGAGGCAGCAGCCTGTGCTATTTATACCTATATGAATACATATGCTCATATATATATATATATATATATATATATATATATATATATATATATATATATATATATATATTATACGCATATGCACACACACACACACACACACACACACACATACACACATATATATATATATATATATACTGTATATATATATATATATACTGTATATATATATATATATCAAAAGGAGTGTGATCTTTAAGCTCCCTTTTGCTAATTTATTACGTAAATAAAAAAAAAAATTGGATAAAGTTAAAATTGTATATTTTTCATATTTTACCTATTTTCCAAAAAAAAAGTATATACAAAATAAATATCAGAACTCTTCCTTTGTAAAGACTTCTATGAACGACAAGCCTGTTCTGCTTCCCACGTGAAACCAAAGCAAAGGAAAACCATTTACACTTCACATGGATAGTTTGCTCTTTATTCTTGCAAATACTATTCCAGGTAACACACGTTTCAGAGGGGTTTCGGATCGTGTCCTTTTCTTTGGTAGTTTTCAAAATACACTCTGACAATAGATTTTAATAGGAAATGGCTCGCTTTTGATTCAGAGATGATAATGTCATCGTTTCATCTTTCCGTTTGTTGTTTGAGCTGAGTCTTATCGTTCATTTGTTTGTAAGCTGTGAAAGACATTAATTAGTCAAACTTTTGATCACCTCCACGTCGTTATCAAAAATGTAATTAAATATGAGCGTCGCGAAAGTTACGAGTTACACTACAAAAAAAAAAAAAAAAAAAACACACACACACAAGAAGGCGTCATTAACTAATATGACAATTTTGCTAGTTTTAGTTTCTTAGAAAATATCAAAAGTTTACAATGTTTTCTGCGGTACTGGAAGACATCAGTGACTATGGCGATTGACCAGAAGTAATAAAATTGGGATATGAAAGTAATACGTCTTAATATAAGCAGGTGATGAACCAAAATTTACTAATGGAACTTAGGAGAGTGCTCTATTGTAGTAAGACAATCTTATTAATGTTTGAGTTTATATGACTGCGATCCTTCATACACAGTAATTTACTGTGCCGTTTTAGAGATAGTTATTTACAATGTTTCTTTGGAAACAGTGGAAAAAAGTTACCAGCGTTCTAGACCTCTAAGCGAAATATTTCAGAATATTAATTACGGGGTTAAATTACCCTCACAAGAAAATGAAAAATACTGTACGGTAACTTAATCGAACATTTTCCCTAGAATGTCGAATATATAAGTCTTCCTTTGACAGATGACTTATAATTGGTTAATTTTGGGGAATATGAATAATTAAACTCAATTAAGTAAATTTTATAGATAAGCAGTACATGATGATAAAAACTGGTGTACAATATATGTTAATGTTCTTCCTTCTGAAGAGCAGGGCCCCTGTAACCATATGTCATATGTCTATGTATGTATAAAAGTAGAGCGTGGTTTGCTCTAATATGCCGGGCGTTTACAGCACCCTAGACTTTGTCAACATTGTAAAAACTGATATGATCTTCTACCTAGATTATCAACTTACCATCTCGAGGAATCGCTCAGCAAATAGATGGAAACTTGTTTAGGTGTAAAATGGCCCTACAGTGACTACATTCAAATGAAACATAGCATGACTTTATGATAAACCTGAGACGTCCTAAGCAGGAGAGTTACTGAACGTGGAAATGAATAATTTGTGCATTCTTATTGAAGATTTTTTCATGATCATATTCACATCACCAAGAAATGTTGTTATTGATTCTCCGTTTGTCATAAAAGACAAAAGGTTTGAAACTGTAACATCATCTATGGGAAGCGGGAAAGTCTCATACTTCTTATTACATCTAGGAACACATTTCAAGAATTTTTATGAAAAGAAAAAAGAAAAATAAACCGCCATGGCCTCATCTCCTTTCTCTTAAAAATAACACATCGTGAACTTCGAGTCAAGGAGTAAGAAAGTCCGTTGTAGTTATAATGTTTACCAAATCAGTTCATCGTGACGTCATCTTCCAGAGCAGTATGGAGATGAATTTCCTCCAGCTTGAGTACCAACGTAAATGGGGAGACGGAACTTCAGGAATGTAGTGGAACCTTGCGACTTACTCCGGGACCCAATTGGCCTAACCGCAAGAAGGAAAGAGTTTGCTTTCTGAACGAATGTAAGCAAATGATAGAGACTAAGTTCAACTGCTGTGTTTTGCAATTTCCCCTTCATCAACAGTCACTGGTTTTATTAACTTGGTCAGTAGTATTGATATGGATTAAGTCCTCGTAGGGGAAAAACTTCTAAAAGTAACGAATCCTTTTTGAATATTGGAACTGTAATATAAAATTTAGGCAAAAGGACAAGCTCTAGGACCTATGAGGTCATTCAGCGCTGAAAGGGAAGTTGAGAGTACAGAAGGTTTTAAAAGTGTAACAAGAGGATGACTCTAAGTTGCACAATGAAGCAATATGGAAGAAAAATAATATGAACTGATGTACAGTAATCGAAATGAAAGGGGTTGCAGCTAGGGGCCGCAGCAACGCTCCAAAAAATCTTACGTAATACATACAGTGCACCTCATGTGGTACGCTGATGGCGCTACCCCCTACAGGTACTTTTGGAACAAACTCTGCTCTCCGGAATTCCTGCAGGAAACAGTAAGGTACTCTTGATGTTCATTCATAAATAACCAATAATATTTATTTCATTCCATACATAATAAAATAAAACTGACTTCCACTTCGTCAGACATACGCTCTTGAATTCAGACTTTGTAACTTAGGTGTCTTAAGCTATGCTTTTGACACTATAATTTTTTTCACTGATGAACAACAAAGAATTGTTGATGACGGTATTTTTTTTACTGAGCTTAGAGTGATTCTAGACTATCGAATATTTTGATGTAATGTTTTGTTGTCAACAATTTTGCTTACAAATTTTTGCAGCGACGAACAAAGAAATCTATCATGTAAGAGTCCCTAAGATCCATTTAATCTGGCATTTCTCTGGGTAGCGCTTAGCAACTTTTTCGTTTTTACTATGTACTTGTGGCGTGAGTGTTGGCCTACATAACCCGACATTACAGTATCAAGGCAATGCTTCTTACGTTGTAGTTATTTGCTACCACTAAAACGCAAAATAAAGCTTTCGTTAGTTAAATAAGACTTGGAAAGAATCAGTAAGTGGTGTAGGCATAGGGGCATAAGGCTGGATTCCCGTAGAGACCTCACTGATAAGCCGGTCTTGCACAGTGCCCATCTATCGTGATTCGTTTTGGATAAATCGGATTGAGTATTTGGAAATTCTCGTTGTTACCTTTCACACGAAGCATTCTTTTTCACAGGACTCGATCAAATACATAGTACTGTCAGGAAGTTAAGAATTGTTTATAATGCTACCCACGGCTATAGAATAAACAAGACTAAATTTTATGTATACTAACCAGTTATTACATAAATCAATGTTACCTGAAAAACAATGAAAGATAACGGAAAAAATTCGTACTGTATACTTCAGATCTTTTCGTATATCATTGCTAGAATACTGTTCTTCTACCAGAATGACTTCAGTCCCCCAGGATCCTCTTCTTTGGACAATATTCACCTTCCCCTTAGTGTCTTATATCAAAGGCTCTATTTCAGCGGGAAACATCCATGAATACCTATAGTACCAGCATTCGAAGAACTCATGTGTGTTGTTCAATAAGCATAAAATCAACATCAGCATTTTGTTGAGGTATCGTTCGGTTATAATATCCAGGACCAAAAGTCTTCCCCTTTTAGTGTTAAACAATAGATCTCTTTCTAATAATTCAGTTAATGCCGATAGTGGCAAGCCCTCCGTATTCTAATCTGTATTGTTATTTAGGCTATATAACTATATTTTTTTTTTTATTTACTGATTTTTCTCGTATTGATTTTTTTTTTTTGTAATTTTATCATTTAATTCAATGATTTTTTCTTCTGCGGAAACTTGCCTTGCAAGCTTATGAAAATTTAAGTCTGATAGGCTACATATGGATGTTCGATTATTTTTAATAATAATAATGATCTTTAGTAGTCCACCTGGATTAAAATATTGATTTCAAAAGGATGGCATCATACCTCATTTACGGCGTATTTTCCTACTATCGTGAGATTCATAAAGCCCCGACTAGGGATATTTTCTCCTGGGGACCAAGGTCTAGAGAATACATTCTGCAAACCTTGCTAGGGACGTCCAGGTATCCGGAGTCAAGGCAGTTCCTGGGGTGGCATGTAATCGCAGCCGCCGTAGCAGTCAAACAGACGGACAGACAGAGAGAGAAACACACACATATATACATACATATATATATATATATATATATATATATATATATATATATATATATATATATATATATATATATATATATATATATATATATGTATGTATGTATGTGTGTGTGTGTGTGTGTGTATAAGTGTATATATATACAAACACACACAAACATATATATATATATATATATATATATATATATATATATATATATATATATATATATATATATATATATGTGTCTTTTACTGTGTGCTATGAAAACAAAGGTCCATATGAACACTATTACACGTTGCTACCTCATATTTCGAATACCAAAATTTCATTATTTTATGATCAATATTGTAATGTGGACAATTTGTAGGTGACAACTACATACTACCAACGTCGTATTGCTAAGTATGCATATGCCATATGTGTAGGTACTTTTGTCACTTACCAATTGTCCACATTTCACCAGTGTTCATGGATATGGAAGTTTTGGGATTCAAAAAATATGGGTGCAACAAATAATGTTTTATGGACCTTTTTGTCTTCACGGTAGACTGTTAGATTTAGAGTAAATGATATTCATATATAAATGTGTGTATACATACATACACACACACACACACACATTGACACACACACACACACACACACATATATATATATATATATATATATATATATATATATATATATATATATATATATATATATATATATGTGTGTGTGTGTGTGTGTGTGTGTGTGTGTGTGTGTGTGAATGTGAACTTGTGCCTGTTAGTGTGTCAGTAAACCAAAAATTCAAGTTATCTTTACGAGACGCCACGCAGAGCATAGCGAAGGCCTGCCAAGGACACCCATTTGAAAAGAAAACCGCCAGCGTTACAGGATACGAAAGACGCGAGACGCCGTTGTCGCAAGGAGCAAATCCTTCCCACTGTCCTAGTTAAGCAAAATCGTCGATTCCCCTCGGCAGCAATAGTATCCTAGAATCCCCTGGGCCATTTTTCCTTCCCACCATCGCTCGCCCTCGCTGGTGAGGCTCGAGTAATGGGAGGAGCATCACCTTGGAAAAGCGCCTTTTCCTAGAAGCCATTTCTTTAGGAGCATCTCCTTTGAGTTCCCCTGTCCTTTTACCGTTGTATTCTTTTCCATTTGTGAATCCTCGTTGTCTTGCGCCTTCTGGGTTTTTACAAAAACACCTCCAAGAGCTTCGCCGGATGTCTCCCTTTTATGCCTAAAAGAAAATGGTGTCAGATTGAGACAGCTTAGGATTCCTCGGTCCCAGTCTTCATCGTTTTTATGTCTATATGTCTTCAGCTCATTTCAGGTCCGTCTGAGCGTCACTGAGCATCGCTCCTACCACCAGCAGTCTCTCTCTCTCTCTCTCTCTCTCTCTCTCTCTCTCTCTCTCTGAAGACTTTTTTTAGGATATAAGGCTGAATATAACTGTGATAACTATATAATGGAGTAAAATATAATTGTGATAACTATATATAGAATGATTTTTCTCTTATTTATTGACTAATCATGTTGAAATTTTCAGCAATATTTTCTGCTACCCAAGGATCAAGCCAGTATTTTTGACAATGATTAGGCTTGCGAAAGAAATTATTCATGACTTAATTATAATAATAAATGTCCCTAAAATGATTTTCTAGAATGAATATAATCCATGAAATTCAAGATTAGATTACTACTGACTTTGCAAAGAAAATTTGCAGAACGAAATTGCAATTATTTTCTAAAAAAAAAAAGGCAAAGAAAATATGATCTTTTCAATAACCAGGTTTCAATTTCTGAAGTATCCTCAACGTTTAGCTGTTTTAAACTCATGCTTTCCTGTTCCAATACTTCACTGCGGATATCAGTGTAGAGCATTAATCTTTATATGATATTTCCGGGTGGACACTCAAAACTTCATCCTGGATGCTTATATTGGTATTGCAACTGTTGGTTAGTTTTTGTCTTTGTTTTTTTTTTGTGTTTTTTTTTTTTTGAAGGAATTACTACTCACTTAATACCATAATAAACTATCAGCGAGATACCTTCCTATCAGTCAATTATAAGTGTTCTAATTATGCCAAAATGATATTTATGTGTTATTGAATAGACGTTCTTTTCTTTAAAGTGGAAAATGCAATCCTCAATCCTTGTTTCATACAGCCTAGACGCAACGCCTTATACGCAGGGAGAAGAGGCGACCTTTTCGAAGATCCAGTTTAAGGGCTTCAGTGAAGGACCATCGATTTAATCGCGTAACTTTGCGCAAGGATCCAAGAACACGATATCGGTTTCCAGAATCTATAATGGCAAATTGGTAATCTGATCATCAGGTGCTTTTTTCAGTTTTAAAGTTTTTTTACTTGACGTTGTGAGATTTTATTTTATTAGCCCAATTAGGTTCTGAAGCAGAATTATGGAGTGGAGGGTCATTAGGGAAATTGATACCTATCGGAAAATGAAGTATACTCTCTGAAGCTCTGTGCTTTTCGCTGTCTCTTTTCCACGGGTTCTAGGATCAAAATCAATGGTCATCATAATGTCTGGTGTTACTTGAAAAATATTTCTTGAAGATAGAAATCCTTAGTAGGAATCTCAATGCTAATGCACTATTGATAGATAGAATATAGAATTTAGGCCAAAGACCAAGCGCTAGGACATCTACGAGGTCATTCAGCCCTGAAAGAGAAACTGACAATAAGAAGGCAGTTGCACTGTGAGACAAGTGTTAGAGAGGGTGGAAAGTCAGATGAATGAAAGAATATGAACGGAGGTACAGTAACAGGAATGAATGGGGTTGCAACTAGGGGCCGAAGAGACGCTGCAAAGAACCTCAAGTAATGTCTACAGTGCACCGCATGAGGTGCACTGATGGCACTACCCTCCTACTGGGCTAATGCACTATTGATTTCATTTACAACCTTGACAGGAAAATGTCGAGCAATATTGGACTCTGTCCGCTTATATTTGTTATGAAAAGTTGCCAATTAAATCTGCGTCGAGTAGTCTTTTCCTCTTCCTAAATTTGCTTTTTTGTTTTCACTTGTATTATTTATAATCATGCATTTTTTTTAAATATACCAGTAATCACAGAGTTCATATTGAACTTTCAATTAACATTTGATTTTGTCTTTGTGCACTTTCCTTGTGTGTGTGTGTGTGTGTGTGTGTGTGTACGTGTGTATTAGGGTGTGCACGCATGCACTTCGAAGATGAGATCGTTTGCAAAGACAATTATCATTGAAAATGTACAATTTCTAACATTACGTATTTATGGATAATACTTTATGGTGTCAATAATTTTAGTAAAGTTTTTCGGCATCTTCGTTAATTTGTCAGTAAATGTTTCCAACACAAATAACAACAAGTGACACTTATTATAATATGTTGGAACTGAAGTAGGTTACGACGTAAAACAAAATTTCTGAGTGCCTTGCAAGCCATATCAGAAAACCGAGAGACCATGTGACATTTTGTGTCAAACTAATTATTTAATCGAAATGGTACTTTGCCACAATGTTCAAGACACCTCCCGCTAATTTTTGGGAATGTAGTGCATTGTCAAATGGTTTTAGTCAAGTCGTTTGCTCTTGCCTTATATAGCGTTGCCAAGCATCGCCAAACTATGCTTTCGAACGTCCTGTATCCCCATCACGTCTCTCCCTCTCCCTTCCCCTCCCCATCCTTCCCCATCTCCGCCCCCTCCCTTTCCTGTCTATGGGGGATAGCGGACGTTCGATTGCGTAGTTTAGCCCTGCTGATTCATGCGACTTTGCCTTTAAAAGTCAAGAGTAAACGCCTTAACTAACACCATTTGACAATGCACTATATTACCAAAAATTAGCGGGAGGTGTCAAAGTACCATTTCGATCAAATAACTAGTTTGAAAGATATTTGAGAAAAACGATGACTCGCGGTCCCTGGAATGGATAGCAGTATCTTAAGTAGGAAAACTGAGACAGATTCGGGTGAAAGATTGTACATTTGAGCCTAGTAGTATGCTTCACTTTCGGACTTAGATTGTATGACTTAGAAGAATGTTGGAATATGGACTTTTGTAGTGTTAAAAAGGTTGTGCTGGGATTAAGGGATTAACAAGCACAGAATTCAGAGATTTATTTTTTAACCAAAAGCAACAAAATTAAAGGTTCATTAAACTTTGCATTCTGTGACAGCACATACAGCGCAAAAATAGTTCTGAAAATACAGGGTAAATGGGTCTTGTCTTTTACTTATTTTATTGGTTTCGAATCATATATTGCAGTGAATATCACATCAGTAGATTACGTGAAAATATTTGCAGTGCGAAATGCATATTTACTGATTTCAGAGGGCAAGAAAATTCGTTTTTAAAATGAATTATCCTTTGCTAATATTTGTCCAAATTTACCTTTAGAAATAAGGCGGTAATGCCCTCTGTAGCTTCTCTTTTGATAATGTCCACTGCTAATGAAGCTTAAAAAAAAAGTCTACTTTGTTAGTCGTGCAGACCTATAAATCAACACTACCGAAAGCTCTGTAAATTTAAAAGCACCGCTCGCTCTATTTTCCTTTTGAGTGCTCGCCTTCACCACAATGAATTACGTGAATGTTAGCAACCTTATCGGATATTGAAACTGACATATCAGTCTAGTTTTTTTAACATCCTTTAACACAGGAGAGAATGTGCATCCAAATTTTTATTTATTTATTTATTTTTTCCCCAGGACGTACTGTACCAGAAAGGGATCACCCTGCCGTTCTTTTTCGTCTGTTCTGTATCAGACTCCAAAGACCAGCACATGATACGTATTCATAAATGTGAATATCGAAATGCGATGCTATCTTCTGAAATGTGGTTGATGAAAAATTAATTTTAAAAAATGTGATAATAGGAGCCGAAAAAGTAGGAAAAGGCATATGGAAATTTAACTGAGGATTGTCTGAGTTGCAAAGTTTGTGTCAGTCAACAAGACGTACAAAAATATGATAACACGATTTAAACAAGTAAAAAATGCGCCTAAGTTTCTTCGGAGCAATCGAGTTTTCTGTACGGCGTATAATGCTTAAGCCGCTACCCATGAAACTTTCAGCACGGCCCGGTGGTGGCCTGTCTTATAGCGTTGCCAGACGCCCGATCATGGCTAACTTTAACCCTAAATCAAATAAAAACTACTGAGGCTAGAATGCTGCAATTTGGTATGTTTGATGATTGGAGGGTAGATGATCAACATTCCAATTTGCAGCCCATTAGCCTTGGCAGTTTTTAAGATCTGAGGGCGGACAAAACACGGGCGGACAGAAAAAGTTCGAACAGAAAAAGTGCGGACGGACAGACAAAGTCACCTCAATAGTTTTCTTTTACAGAAAACTAAAAATGAGCAAAAGGGCACATATAAATTTAACGGAGGCTGTTTGGGTTTTGAAGTTTCCATGCCTTAAACAAGGAGACGTACGTAGCCAGTTGTCAGCCAAGTAACAAATCAAGTGGACATTAGACAGTCATCGTCTCAGTGGAATTATTCGAGCGAATAAGGAACCTACAGTGAACATTTTCATCAGGAATCATCCCGTCTGTGTGTGAATCTTAAGAGAGGATCGAATAATGAATAATGAATGATTTGACTACGTCGACTACAACCGTGAGCCACAGGACCCTTGACATTTGTAATGTTTATGCTGCATATAGAGAAGATGCTAGGCTCGATTCGGAACCTGTTAGCATAACAAAGCGTTTGTTACCATTTGTATAACTTCGCCATTTTGTTTCTCATAAGCATCAGTTACGTATACTGAAACGTACGTGATACTTAGAACGCTCTAGATTGTGGTTAAATGTAAAATTATAACTCAACCTTGTTTATCCTTCGATATCTATATCTATATCTATCTCTATCTGTCTCTCATATATCCATCTATCTATCTATCTATCTGCCTACCTATCTGTCTGTCTATCTATCTATCTATCTATCCATCTATCTGTATATCTATATATTGATAACCAGATATAATCTACTCGTTAATTTCACCAGAAACATATGCATTTTTGATAGTCACAGTGACCTCTTATATTTTTGGATACACTTATCATCATAAGCTTTAAATCCAAATGGGAAATAAATGAGGATCTCTCCTTCCTTGGTAGGGATTCGAACCCACGACCGTTAGTAAGGTTGATATCATCAGTTAGTCAACTCTGCTTCTCCAGCCTTTATAAAAGGCTAAGTGGTAACCTCAGCTGGACTAACGTGTTGCGTTCAAATTTCATCATTTATTCTCTATCTGCATTTAAATGTATGCTGGTGTATCCAAAAAATGTAAGAAAACGTGTAAGTGGTTATTAAAATGCCCAGACACGTACACACACAAACGCACCGATCACAGGCACACGTACACACACACACACACACACACACACACACACATATATATATATATATATATATATATATATATATATATATATATATATATATATATATATATACTGTACATGTATTTATATATATATATATATATATATATATATATATATATATATATATATATATACATACATGTATATATATACATACATACATAATATTTTCGAAACTCATTCCCATGTCTTGAATATAACAGCTACGATATTAAGATAATATTTCCACAGGGAAGTTCAGATTTATTTCTGTAGGTAACTATTGACCATTCATAACACAGTCTCTAATCACTGAAATCTGAAAACTTAAGTAAAACCTCTTTAATATCAAATGTGTACTTAGACAAAGGTAAGTTACTCCAAGAACCTACGTATGTTCATTGGAGATTTGTGAAGTATTTTAGAACAGAATGAAAATCAAAAGTGTCCGTGAAAGTACTGTCCTATTGCACAATTTGCGAAGGAAATACCCGGCATATTGTCTGTCATTTACAGAGTAAGATCGTCAGTAAAAGTTCCTATTTTTTCGTGAGATGTAAGACATACAATAACACACAATAATATACATTAATCCTTCTGTAGCAGAGATTTCTTAATGGAAATCTCCAAAGAAAATATGCCATTAGAACTGGAATGTAAAAGTTTCCGAAGGAGAGGTTTTGTTTTCTGTTTTTCTTCTGCGCCCTAAACCTCCTGATCATCTCTCACAAGTCTGGAGATTTTCTCCAAGTTAGGAAAGAACAATTAGGAATCCCAGGTTAGTTTCACTAAGAGCTGTCATATAAAAACACAAGTTTATATACACATACATACAATGCCTTCGTTTTTCTTGTAATTTTCTTATCCTTGTTTACATAAGTGCTGGATGCAGACATCATTTTGTTCAGAGGCAGTGTCAGGCACGACCAGATGCATATAATAAAATAAAAAAAGAAAATCTGAGATGAGAGCAGTACAGTGCAAATACAACCTCTGAGTCTACCACACACTAAACTAGATCGGGCCTTGGCCGATCGGCATGTATTTTTGTGATATGAACTTTACAAACAGAAGCATTGACAAATAATCCAATTAAAGAATATTTAAGACATTTTATCAGTCATATTCAAGGCCATGTTTGCTTGTCGTTTTTTCTGGTCTTCAAAATGCACTTAGCATCGTGTTGTTAAATATGGCTTTTCATGTGTACCAGTGGATCATTTATTGCGTAAATAATATTTATTTAATGAAGGAAGGTGCCTATAGATCCTGCTTTCCCTGACAACCCAGTGTCAGTTGGGTATTCTAAAAGTGGTATTTATTCTCTTTTTTCCGAAAAACTATCAAAGTAATGCAAGACAGACTAGAGATACGCTGTCCAAATCTGATAAAATTGTATCTACGTTTAGTTGTCCTGAATGAGACCCTGTCGAAGTTCTGATGATAATTAGCATTACTGAAATTCTGAAAAACTTTGATAATGCTCTCTCAGCAACTGACAGTAAATTGTTTTTCTTTATTTCCAAGACACGCTGCTGCAATCGAGGCATCAACAGTGGCTACGAACCTGATTATTATAAACACCCAACACTTACTTCATAAATTTCAGTTGTTTATCAAAAATATTTTACCCTTGGGTTGTTACGTTTTAAAAATATATAGAGCAGTTTCCCACAGCACATAAAACTTGCGATCATTTGCTTCTTGCAGCAACAGAAATACCTGGCCCTGGTAGAGATCTAATTGTCAAACAGAGGAAAGGAATTCTCTCTTCTCTCTCTCTCTCTCTCTCTCTCTCTCTCTCTCTCTCTCTCTCTCTCTCTCCTCCCTCTCTCTCTCTCTCTCTTGGACACAGGCACTTTAGCCCTTTTTGTTAATTGTAATTCAGCTTGTGTGTGCTGCTATTGTCTCTTTTTCGCCTTTATCAAAGATCCACACTATGTTCAGATATCACAGTTCCCTCATCTAATCAAAAGAAATTCTTTGTATTTCTTTTTCTTTGCTCCCCTCTAGCGTGTCTTTCATCTCCATTCTTTTGAAAGTAATGAACCGTTTTCATTGTGAGCCTTTATTTCGATGTTTTAAAAGAAATACAGCCTTTATGATGAATTCTAATGTATACATTAAAATTCAGGACAAAAAAAAAAGAAAAGCAGTTTAGTTATTGAGATAAAATTGTAAAAAGATACAGGTGAGGAAGAGCAAAGAAAGTCTAATATGTGAAATTTGAACAGGCAGATGAGGTGGAAATCTTTAATCGAACACAGTTTACGAAAATGGTTCGTGTAAAGAACCTGAAATGAAAATAATATAAGAAAAAAGTGGATAGCAAAATGTAAAAAAAAAAAAAAAAAGAAAATGGGGGATTTATGTTAGCGAAAATGTGGAAAATTTGTAGCTCTTACCCAAGTTGGAGAAAAAGATCTGGAACGGCCATGACCTCGTATTGAATAAATCATAAACGTACACTAAAAAGGTCAAAATGAAAATGGTTTCTTCCATTGCAAATGAAATGTAAAGGTGGAAATTATTCGCTGTAAATCAACCTGAAATTCACCTGAATTTAGGTAGGGAAATTGATTTTTTTACTTATTTAAAAGATTGTTTTTTGTGCAGTGAATTTTAGACTAAGTTAAACTTAAATTTAGCATATGGGTAAATGGCAACGCATTACCTGTGAGCTTCAGTCTGATTTTCATTCCACACACGTATATGTATATATATATATATATATATATATATATATATATATATATATATATATATATATATATATATATATATATATATATATATATATATATATATATGGGTGTGTGTATATGTGTGTGTGATTATATATACTATATATGTACATACATATATGCATACATATACATATATATACATACATACATATATATATATATATATATATATATATATATATATATATATATATATATATATATATATGTGTGTGTGTGTGTGTGTGTGTGTGTGTGTGCTCATATAAAAATCATTTGGAATAATAATGTTATATATTTCCTTTTTTTAAGCTAAGCATTTCTTTGAGATACTCAGGGCATGTGAAAATGTGAAACAGTGCCCACATATTCAGCGAGTCAGTGCTGACGAAGGCCCTTCGTCAGTCTCGTTTCCCATCGAGACAAAGGGCAGCGTTCCTTGGGTGATGCTCTGGCTATATCACCGGAAATCGTCAAGTTCCTGTAGACCGTTCGTTCGCGAGTTAGCTCTCATGGGCGTGTCATAGAAAGATGTGAATTTTCCAGTTTGAGTAATCCGCTTTGCTGAAAGACTTTGTGTACTGCCTGTGAGGTGAGGTGAGAATTTGTTTTTCAAAAACCTGGATGGGTTTTAATAACTTTGCTTAATATGTGCTGATGCTTTGCGCTGTTACCATGCTTTGAATATCTTTTTCCCCATTTATTTTTATTTTCCATGTCTCTTTGATTTTTACTGATTTTCCTGAATTTTGATTTTGCCATGTTTAATTATGTGTATTTCTTTTGGGGTTGGTAACGTGGGAGATATCCCACATTCATTTCTTCTCTATGCCCATTTTTTTAAAGTTCTGTTTTTTCCTTTGTTTCCTACAATGTACTGAAATAGAGGTTAAATAAATGGCGGGGAATGTGACTTATCATGACTTCGGTCGTGTTTGACTTATTTTGACTTGAAAATTGTAGAGACACTTTTAGTGGGAATTGATAGCACTATGTTGTTCTAACTTGGTTATTTTTTGGGTTACCATTTTTGGGATGTAGATATTCCCATTTCATTTCTATTTGATTCCAAACCATTTGCCTTGTTAGACTACAGAATAAATTATATTTTTTTAGGCATATTTTTGCTGTTCTACCTTGGTTCAGTTGGTGATTTGGATAGAGAGAGAGAGAGAGAGAGAGAGAGAGAGAGAGAGAGAGAGAGAGAGAGAGAGAGAGGAGCTGAGCGAGAGAGCTGTGTGTGTGTGTGTGTGTGTGTGTGTGTGTGTGAGAGAGAGAGAGAGAGAGAGAGAGAGAGAGAGAGAGAGAGAGAGAGAGAGAGAGAGAGAATGCACTAGGCCAGTGTTCACGCTAGCCAACGTTACCGTGATTTCTTTCGGAGATATAAGCACTACGTCAATGACCTTATAACAGATGTGGTAAGGGTTATGACCTTATTTGACCTTCTATAATATATATATATATATATATATATATATATATATATATATATATATATATATATATATATATATATATATATATATATATTATATACTAAATCTTTAGAATATTTTTGTCTTAGCAGAATTTTTCGGAACGTAGGCTTTTATTTTTCTTTATTAAAGTGCAACTTAGTATTATCGTCATTATTATTTTCATCACCATCAGTATTATTATTATTATTATTATTATTATTATTATTATTATTATTATTAACGATGTTGGTCTTCCTGTTGTTGACATTATAATAACTATATTTTCCAGAATCATTAATAATTTTTCTCATGAGTTCTTTTAAATCATTAATAATTTTTCTCCTGACAATTTCATCCTTTATCACTAAAATCTGTATCTTCATGTCAGGTGTAATGTTTACGGTAATACCACGCTACAATCTAACATAATCTTGCTTAGGGTTAAAAAACAATAATAGATGCTTTTGCATTTCCAGGAATAAAGCATTTGGAATCAGTCTCCTGCGCATTTATTAATTCTCAGTCACTATTATTACACGTGTCCATCAGATTTTTGTGCATGTTATTTTTGCAATTCCTTCAAGGTTTGCAGAATATTACAGAGCATGATACACTCAAGACATAGAAACAGAAACAACAAGTATAATGCTGTATGAAATTCTCAGCCGCGGCCCATGAAACTCTCAGACACGGCCCATGAAACTTTCAGCCACGGGCTGGTGGTGGCCTGTGTTGTTGGCACCTATAGCGGAGCGAGATGCACGATCATGGCTAACTTCAACCTTAGATAAAAACAAGTGAAAAATGTGCCGAAGTTTCCTCGGCGCAATCGAGTTTTCTGTACAGTGTATAATGATGTGTGAGCCGCGGCCCATGAAACTTTCAGCCACGGCCTGTAGGTGGGCTGTTATAGCGTTGTCAGACGCACGATCATGGCTAACTTTAACCTTAAATAAAATAAAAACTACTGAGACTAGAGAGCTGCAATTTGGTATGTTTGATGAGTGGAGGGTGGATGATCAACATACCAATTTGTAGCCCTCTAGCCTCAGTAGTTTTTAAAATTTTATGGCTGACAGAAAAAGTGTGGACGGACAGACAAATAGCTATCTCAATAGTTTTCTTTTACAGAAAACTTGGACGGACAGACAAATAGCTATCTCAATAGTTTTCTTTTACAGAAAACTAAAACAGAGTGGAGTCTATATTGTTTCTCGTGACCTTATTTACATTGCTCAAGCAAGGTTTAAAACAACTGCCAAATTTATGAGAAATTATGACGCTTCTTGGCCGTCGTTTCCATATTAAACTTAGCCTGGAACCAAAAAAAATGACGGAATCACGGACCAAGAATATAATGAGAATTTTCATTCGCGGTTACTGCTGGCCCTGTTCAGCTAAAGTGTATATATATGATGTGAAGAACGTAGGTTTCCGTTAACCCCAAATTTCGTTTAAGGATATTCTTGAAGTAGAACACAACTGTATTTAGACAGCTTGTAATATACTTTGTTTTTATTACTCTCGTTTTTCCCCTTAAACACACACACACACACACACACACACACACACACACACACATATATATATATATATATATATATATATATATATATATATATATATATATATACATACACACACATATATACATATACCCAGTCCATAAATTAGCTGTCGAATCGTGGAAAAACGTCCTGAAAACAAAGCATCAACATCAATAAGCTACTGCAGACATATATACGAAACTCATCAACAACATATTGAACCCTCTTGGAGGGGCTGCAAGCTATGCCTCTTTGATGGAAGAACTCTTCCTTATCAATACCTATTTCATACCATCTATGAACTAATCTTCTGGTTCACTTCTTCACCATACTTAGAACACTTCCTAATTATACACACTTTTCACCAGCCTATAATTTTTTTTTTTTTTTTTTACCTGGTAATATCGCGCCATCGACTGCATTTACTTCAGAAATCATCGTTCCATTTGCATCTTCTGTTGTGAAATCCATTTGTTCATAAACCTTTATCTTTCATTTACATCCCTTGAGCCTTAAATATTCTTACCCTATTTTCATTTCTTTTATTATTCTTTCTGACTTTTTCCTTGGCTGCCTTATCTCTACAACTTGTATATCTAGACTTAATTCCCTTTGGCCTGCATTGCACCACAAATAAACTCTTTTATTATTTTCCTTCAACAAGCCTCTCTTTTCCTCATCCCACCTGTTACTGTATCTTTTCCCTCTTCCACTCTCCTATACCCACGAAATTTCTCAGCTGACCTTGAGGCACCGTCCCTGAATTCTACAGACTCATCATCAACTCCCCTTCGAACCCATTTCATTAGCCCTCTCCCACAACTCATCCATTTTCCCCGCATATGATTTCTGACTTCCTAAACCTATCTTACCCCTCGCCTCTAATAAATAATTATCAGATATGCTCCAAGCCACTTTTTTCTCACCATAACAGTTTTTAATGTGCGCTTAAATCAGTTCTGTATTAACACGTAATCTAGCAAACTTTTTCTCAAAAATTTTTTCTGGATAACACCTATTTCCATATTCAAACACTTTTCAGAGCATATTTTTACAAGGCTCTTTCCAACCTTATTGACTCATATGTACGAGTATGTAATGTAATTGGGATACTTATCTAATAAGAAAATGGCTTGTTAAAAATCGGATATTTAGCACCCTTTGGCGTCAACCCATTAAGGGAAAAAGCCTCTTAAACTAAATAGTAGAGTTGTGTGTTTGTCAGATTACCTGTTTTATTTTCATAAGAAGGCAGTTGAACGGGTCTTGATTTAAAATGCGCAAACAGTATTTTGTTCAGTTTTATACCAATGTATTAAAAACAGTAGCGTAATCGTACCATGAAAATGACGGCAAATTTAAAATAATTTTATAATTGCATCGTACGTTTAACACATCAAGTATATTTTGCGCATTATATACATTACTTGTTTTAGCTAGAATGCTTCTTGTATGTTAATAAATGTTGATAAAAATTTAAATAAATGCTATAAAAGTGGAAAGAACGGTTTAAAAAGTGAAGGTAATTATTACCAGTATATATTAAATTATTGAGTAAAATGTACCCAAACGCTCAAAAAATGCCGTATTATGCTTTAATGCGGAATGGCTAACGTTTATATATATATATATATATATATATATATATATATATATATATATATATATATATATATATATATATATATATACATATATATACTTACACATTCACATACACACACAAACACACACACACAAACATATATATATATATATATATATATATATATATATATATATATATATATATATATATATATATATATATATATATATGTGTGTGTGTGTGTGTGTGTGTGTGTCTATGTATATGAATGCAAGGTATTGTAGTTTTGTATGTGCTAAAAATCATATATCTCTACTATTTGTAGCAAATATTTCTCTGCGTAAACAATTAACAACTTTTGATTTAGGCATCTCCAAATCGTAATTATGAACATTTATAATTTGATTTTTTATTGTTTGAACATCCTGCAATTAATCACAGCTATTCGTCATTCAACGACACTTGAATGGGTTTCATTGTTAAAAAAGGTATGCTTTACAAAGACCACTTTCGTAAAGTAGCAAGTTCTTAATTGAGAATCCTGAAAGTTTTGAAATTTTCTCTTAAATATTTGTGTGTACTAGCTCGCATAAATCTCAATAAAATCTATATATTTTAAGGGGTTAGCCCTCCTACGTTTTCATGTACTTTATTTTTTGGTAATTTTCTGTACGGTAATGAATAGATATAGTTTTCTCACGTTCACTATTATTTTAGCACTTGTTTTGACCCATTATGATGAAGACAAATAAAATAAAAAAAAAACACAATACTTTAAGAGATTATTCCCTCGTTCTTGTGGTGTTGTCCCAAAACAATATATATATATATATATATATATATATATATATATATATATATATATATATATATATATATATATGTGTGTGTGTGTGTGTGTGTGTGTGTGTGTTGTATACTTAATATTTTATATACATGTAGATATTATATTTTATACAGTAGGGCCATCATATAAATTAATCTTATAGGGCATGGTTTAAGTAAACTTTTCGTCTATAGGCCATTACAGAGTTTTTCCTTATGACCAAAAAAATATATATTCTTTTGGCAAATTCGTGTTAGGCGTTTCCAAGAAGAGTAATTGCATTAACATAATCCTTGTATACAAGAGGACTGGAACGCTTTTAAAGTAATTAAAATGGAAACAAATATGAACAAATTTAATGGACAGCTGTCAATACGTTACTGGAAGGAAGCAAAAAGAGAATAAACTCTAATTTTTACTTTTCTTCCTTGTTTTCAAGGACAATGGGACAAAACAAAGAGATTTCCTTTTTACTGTACCTCAGATTTAATCAAGACACGGAAAAGGAGAAAATAAAAACACTAACCGAAGAGAATATTGTGAATAAGACCAACCAATTATAGAGAAAATATAATAAGAAAATTAATTCTGGTAACAAACAGAAATATTCCATACCCGGGAACAGAACCAGGGGACAAAAATAAAAGCAATTTATCAATAAACCAGTCTCTGAATAGACTGAATGCTAATGGGAGATAGGGCTGCTATAATGATTCTCCTGCTATTTATCGTTATGAATGTTGCCAGCTAAGTACCGTCGGCGACCATTACTCATCTTTATATCATGAATAATCTTCTCATTTATACTCATCCTTCATGAATAATTCGTCATTTCTCTTGACAAAATTTTGGGGGAGGCGTTCAGAGGTCTAGCATAGAGGCGGGAAGGTCATCTCCCTTTGTTTCCTTCCGTTAGGTTGTTCTCTGCAAATATTTATGTTTAGCATAATATTTCTTACTTTATTTGTATAAATTATAATTTATTTATTGATATAAATTATAATCTAAAGCCTTGACTTTTGTTAAATAGGAAACAAGTATTTCTGTGTACGGTGTGTCCACGATTTTTCTTCAATTTTCGTTGATGTATGATATATGAGATTCAAGCTGCCCAGAAAAGCACTGGCGCACTTTCGGTCCTTCAGAGCTTCAGACAGTTTAAAGGGTGACTTGGAGTTGCTGGGGAGCGAGATAAAGAGATATGGAAAATGAGGGAATTGAAGTTCAAGGATCTAAAGTTGGAACTGTACAGCAAGATTGGAGAAAGGAAGAGGGAATGGAGGTAATGTAAAATGTTGAAAAGTGGGTGCAGCTAGGGGCCGAGGGAAGGCTGCAAACACCGTTTAGTAATGCCTACGTGAGTTGTACTACGAGGCATCATTCCCCTATAGAGCTTAATTTAAGTTGATTAATATTGTTGCCTTTCCCTTATGCTGAATTCATTTAATATTCATTCATGTATTAAGACTAGATATGGAACGGATATAGAATTAGAAATTGAGATAATGTAACTCAAACTCCTATGTTTAAAAATCTTTGTTTTGTTGAACAGCTATATCATTTCAGCTAAGTTGCACTTTTCAAGAAAATTATATGTCATTCATAATATGAATCATGTATTTGAATAATACTATTTCTTCAAATTTTTTCTTCATACCCGAGAAACTAAATTACATGGCTACCATTAATTTATGTAGTTTTAGTGACAATATTTATTCTATATAGCGATGATGTTTAAATCCAGATCGCGTTAAATAGAAATATTGTATGTACTTTCAACGCAACTGTTTACCCTCATTAATCCCCAGATAGTATATTTGTAACAGAATTTATCATTAAAACCTGTGAATTATGTTTGTAATTCTCTTTACAGCTGCAATTCTAATAAAAGCGAATTGCATGTTATTGTAGATTTATGCAAGTTTTTCAGTAATAATAATTTCTAATTCTTCCTAACAATGGTGTTTGAACTTCGAATAACATTAGATAACAAAACTGTATGTCGTTTACTCCTGTGATCTTATAATAATAACTTTCTATAACAAGATATATATTACTGATACTTACAATCCATATGTTATGACAGTTGTCATTTTGTACACATTTTCAATATAAAGAAAAGTGCAGGAAAGTCATAATTTTAGCCTCTCCACAACTGAATCAAGTCATGCAAAGGGAAACGATGACTAACTGAGGTCAGTCAGCATTTCAATAACAAGAGCCTGCTGCTAAGCAGTCTGCAAATACTGAATTTTGTCTTTTAATTTGTGTTTCCTCCTCACGCAGTAGCCTTACAGTGTGTGTTTTTTTTTTTTACCTTAATTGATAAATTTTAGGAAGAAATAGACCTTTTTCCTCTTGCTAATGAATGTATCAAAGCTTTCAACAGTACGTTCCTCAGTCAAAAAAAAAAAAAAAAGGGTATCGCAAAATTTTGCTCTAGGGAAAACAAGAAACAAATACCTATCTAAGAACGTATTTCTCCAAACTGATGATCAACCAGAAAACCGCATATTTTTTCATATAAAACAAAATCAAATTTTTTAATCTTTTTTAGAGAGGAAGATGTAATTAAGAGTTCTTTTTAATTAGATGATTAACGATATAAGAAGACTATCTTTTTCTTGATCGAGAACGAAGACCAAGATTTTTTTAAGGTTTACAACTAAAAAAAAAAAGATAAAATAAATAAATCAATTTTACGTCTTGCATGATTATAAATTTAGAAGAAAAAAATAAACTTCCTTTTCAACACGAAAACAATAGTAAAGTAATCTTTCTTGATGATTAAAAAAAGGCATAATCTTCAGTCATTCTTTTGCTCTCTTAACATATAAGTCTAATTATCAGTTCTCATTTTTCGAAAACGAGGCGATAATCGAAGTACCAGAAACGAGGTTCAGGTATATTCACAGGTGCCTGCTCATTAAGAATTTGGTCGTTCGGTGGGACGTCCATGTTTTTGACAACAAAGCGAATTAGGCTTACTGTAGGCAAATGTGAGAAATAAATTGTACGGCGTATAATTTATTAGACGTACTTTGCTTCTCTGGGAAGGAAATTGATGGATGCAATGTTAAACGAAACGGGGAAGTGGTAATTAAAAAATAAATGGAAGCGTTTAAATTATAGACATACAAGGAATCTGCATAATCCCCCATAACTGGCAATATTATAACCTAATATTTTTTGTTTAGTATCAACCTCTCAATGGAAACTATAAATAAGACTATTTAAAGTAAATAAATTTTTCACACATAATTCGATCTCACCTAGTCTACAGGATGAAACGTGTGGCCAGTAGATTTGTATGGTCGTGTTTTAACATCTTTTAATAAATTCAATTCTCAAATATGAATTTTTCATCCAATATCAGTTACCTGTTTAGAATATATAAACAAATATGTTCTGGATTAAAATGTACCTTGACTTACTAATATGTAAAAATCAGCATTTTTTTATGTCATAGTCATGATTGGTGTAAACGTTGATAGGAAACAGTGGATAATATCATATAAAATAAAGTTGGTAGATATAAACTGTGAAAGCCAAGTTAAAATTAACATATAATACGTAATTAATTTGAATGAAATATGAGTGATGCTGTCTATTCATGAACGAATTAACAGTCTTACAAATTTAACAGAAATAATGCCTGTATGAGAATTAGATATAGGAAGTATATAGGAAGTATACACTTAGTGTATGACGATAAGAAAAGTAATGCGATTGCGCAAAAGTCTTGCTAAGATAAAACACTATTTTAGATATACTGTGATAAATACTTCATAGGTAGGCAATAATAACAAATGAACGAAAAATAAATCGAATCTAACCCATTTCAGAGTGATTAGTATACACATGAAAAAATTAGCAGAACTTCTCCTGAACTTGTCAGATCTTGGTACGCTTACTAATGCTTCATTCGCTTCTACTTACATGTTTGCTCCCGGCCGCACCATCTCTGCATCCTTATAGCTGCTTTTGTGCAAGCATTCATGTGAAATCTCGACCTGATGAACCACTTGGTCTGAGTTTCTAAAAATTAACAGTAAAAAAAATAATTTATGAACATATATATCCAAGAGAACTTACTTGTATTCCCCTGGCCATTAGAGATGAAATTATCAGTGAAAAATCTTCCATGCTTGGTCTTGTCCTTTGTCGGGTCCCTTGCAAAATTCACGGTATAATTCTTCATACGCTACTATAGAAGGTATTTATAAGCTGGTTGATACGGCCCTCTTATTTCTGTGCTTGCCAAAAGGATTGTCTGTGCTTGCCCAACCTTGCTTAAGATTCCATGAACTCTTTTTGACTTCGGATACGTAAATCACGATGCTCCTTCCTGTGTGAGAGAATCATAAGATAAAGTGATTGCTAAACTATTTAAAATCTATTTAAAATATGCAATCTATAACTACAAAAGGCGGTTGATAACGAACTCATTGATATAAAGTATGAATATGGTGATTTACTGACTAGAATATGTAAGAATTACATAGTTGGTTAAAGAAGGACAACATAAAATTGTTCCAGTAATGTTGGTTTGTACCAGACCTTCCATCCCACTCTGTCACTATTAATGGTATGGTGTTAATTATATACAGAGCTCTTCATTGCTGAAAGGGATTATGCTAATTGCATTGACTGTTTCTGATGAGCTAAAGCAACACAATGAGCTGATCTCCATGTGCGCATGCGAACATAGAAGGATATGCTCTGGTCTTATTTATTTGAACATTACAGGAAGTGCAGCACTATAAATAAATAATACGTTAAACATCTAAGCCTTGGAATTATGCAATCTTCAGGGTTAGAAGGGTATATAACTAAATTCCTCTCTTTATTTGTTAATATACACACACATTATTTACATGCACACATACACACACACACACACACACACACACACACACACACACACATATATATATATATATATATATATATATATATATATATATATATATATATATATATATATATATACAGTATATATGTAGATATGATAATCATTTGTTAATTAACCTTCCTCAACTGCAAAAATTAAAAAAGGCTCTACACTGCAGGCGGGAACGCCCACACCTTTTCACCTATCCAATGCAATACATGGGCATTTCATCTCTCGGTTATTAAATAAGTGGATTAGCGAATGAAAAAGTCTCCACTTTTTCCCAATCTTAATACTTAATACTGATCTGTATTCTTGAGATATTTTTCCCCTTACTTGTTGTTCCCGTGTTCAGTCATAGCATATTCAGAGAGGAATTATAAACAATAAATCATGACGGTATTTGGTGTCATAATCTTTCATTTTTCTGTGGCTCATCCTGCTATTTATAGTTAGGTTCGAAGGATCAAATCACATATTAAATGAAGATTCACGGTAGTCATTAAAATGAATAAAATGGAAATATATTACTGTAATCCCATCTATATATCTACTAATGAAGCCCAAACTTCACAAATCAATAAATACCTCCTCTGTAAACTGAACACCACACTACATTGTTTTGATTGCACTCATTTCTGTTAGATGACAGAGTTCATAGGTCCATATCTGGTCTATCATTCCCTTAAACATCTTACCATACTTACGAGCAGCCGTAGGGCATAAGCTCATGAAAATACCCTGGCAGCTGAATCTAAACTAATCATCAGCTATATGTACTCTGCAACCTAGTCCCATTCACCAAGATTTAAAAACTATAATTTTATGTGAACTTTATCCCTCTTATTGTTACTAGCGCTAATTAATAGAGCAGTGAAGAATACGCAAAAAAAAAAGAATAGTCAAAACAAAAATTAAACACCAGAATCAAGTTGATTATTAGATAAAAAAAATGGAAGTAGTTTTTATTGCCAATAGTGCTGGAGTTTTTTTATTAGACATGAAAGGTCAGATCCTGTTTAATCTTTTATTACCTTTTTGATCAACGTCGGGTAATAGGATAATTCGAAATTAAAACAAAAGATCGGTCACCAGTGTGTTATGCCGCTAGGAAATGACCCAGATCTGCAGCAATAAGTCTGAATATGCTTACTTTGATAAATAATTAAAAAATAATGAATATTCTGCGAGCGCATTATGGGGATTCCTAATTTTAATAAAGTAATTATTTAGCTAGGAAGAACAGAATACATGTCGTAGAATAGCGGTCATTACGTGATCACACATATCGTTTACTTTAAATAAAATATACCCACTTTAAAAAAAAGTGTTCGCGTACACTTTTAATAATGATCTTTTCCGGCTGTGTACTGGTCATAGAGCGCATACGATATTCGTATTATAATGTGCTTCCAATTGCTGCTCATTATACTAAAAAATAAACTTGATTTTTCGTTTTTACATGGTTTTGCATTTTCAAATTTAACGATTTTGTAAAGAAAAAAAAATGTAAATCTACGGCGAAGTCTGTGGGGTAAAATATACTGTATCTGCATTTCATATCTAGGTTTGACTAAACACGTAATAGCATATGTGAAAGTTTTGGATATTAGATCAACAATTGCTTTCCTCTAACTTTCAGAAATATAAGAGGTAATATTAAAAGTTATGTTTTTCTGACCCCCCAAAATTTATGAAGTCGACTTAATTTTTATTTTCAATCTAATTTTTGTAGCCTATTTAATTTCAGTGTTTTAAAATCTATTGAAGTCAATCCTTTTATATCAAACTTTAAGTCGAACTCTTCTTTTATTGAAAGAATTAAAGATAACTGCTGCTAATCTGATGCCTATGCAAATCAGAAAATAAGATTTTGTTTTATTATGGGGAATTACTGAAAGCTAAGTTAGGATACGTGTTATAATTTCTGAAAGTAGTAAAACGTCCATTAACTTTGGAGAGAGAGAGAGAGAGAGAGAGAGAGAGAGAGAGAGAGCAACTTCACTAAGTCTGTATCCGTCTCTTCCTGATCGTAATTATTTTAAAAGCGCGTACAAGGTTTTATCGGGAATGATTTACAAATTATGCTTTACTGGCAACGGAAATGATATTATCATCGAAGATGCTCCTTTGTGACAACATGAGTATCTGAAATACTGGCATGGAAATTGAGTTATACGAAGGAATAGGGAGACCGGTGAAAAATGATCACGCACTACGTACCTGGTACAAAGAGAACAAAGTTTTTATTGATTTTACTGGAGGCAGCAACAAAGGACAGATCACAATATGAACTACGATTAGCATTTAAGTCACCGAAATCAGAAATAAAGATATTAGTCGCAATTACTGATAGAGGGTAGCACTAGATCGCGTACCTTGGCTTAAACCAATTTATCAAGTCTTGTAATTCAAGCCCCAGCAACCCGGGGAGTGCCAAAAGCTGGCTCAATGTGGAAGGAGTGGGCGTGGTTGAGGTGAATACTGAAACAATGAAAATATGACAACGATGCAAAGGTGAACGAGAGAGGAAATAATAATTATCATCAATCTCTCATGATCTCGCGGAATGGCTGAGGAATATTCGCAACCATCTGTATGTATGTTTATATTCCCTCTTGATCAGTTGGCTAACTTTCAAGTCGTCAAAAGGTGCCTTACCAGAGGGAATATATATGCATTCATAGAATTTTGGCTTTTATCACCAGAACAGAGGAAAGATTTTATAAGGGGCTTTGAAATAGGAGTGATCAGGAATGTTCAATGCATGATCATGCACAGAATATTATGTAGTGTTGAAAATCTTGCTACCTTTCACACAGAAGAAAGAAGGCAAGTACCGCATTCCTTCCACGGTAAATGGAATGAAAGTAGTGTGGAGTATATAGAAGTCTCAGAAACAGACAAACTTAGCATCTTGGTAAGGCTAGTGGCAAGAGACAAGAAAAGCAGAAAATATTACTAAAAACTAGAAGATGAGCTTTTAGCTAATTAAAATTAAAAGTAAGAGTTTTACGATTCACGAGCCTAGCTGTTGGTGCGTTAATAATGCTTTAAAGACAGAAAGTACTTTTTAAACCGGAAATGTCAGTAGAGGTTATATAAGAGTCTCGAAAAGAAACACGGTAAGCGTTTCTCGATCATTAGACTTCGGAAAGAAGACAAATACTGGGGGAGGTCAAACTAACTTGTGTTCTACAGGAGAAAGTTAGAAACCCAGTGGTTGTATTCTCTCACAGTGCAGTGTACTGTGAGCCATATTTATTACTTTTCATCCTATGACTGTGAAACAAATAATGATAAAGAAAAAATAGTCTAGTATATTCGCGGTTGTCGGATGACTTAGAGGCTCAAACTTCTGAGTTTAAAGCCAGTACTAAAAGGATCTTGATGACTTAGGGTCTCAAACTTCTGACTTTAAAGCCAGTGCTAAAAGGATCTTACTTCTTTCTGGTGGTAAAAACTCAACTCATTACCCAAATACAGTATATTCCGTTGATTTTAAACCTTTCCTCTTATTTCCTGTTAACTGGATACTTAATTCGACAAAGGCATATGTACCAGCTCAGAATATCATTGTTGGGGAGAGTTTGGTGAATAATTAATAGCTGGTTTGGTCCCACTGAGTTGAGGATTACCTCGTATGGCCCTTCTAGTTTTTAATTAAGGTGTGATGGCTACAGTTTGACGAAGAACTCATCGCTAACGTCTGGTGTCTTATACATCTCTCTACCATCAGATATGATTAAAAGCAGTTAACTTGCAACGTCGTATATAATTCATTGCTCATGTCAACAGAATCATACAAGATTTTAAAGAAAATTCCCACATCACTACTTTCCTCGGCTAGTTCGGGAATCGTAAGCTGGTTCTTCAACTATGAACCGAGATTTCTGCCTCTGCAACTGCAACCAAAGAGAGAGAGAGAGAGAGAGAAAGAGAGAGAGAGAGAGAGAGAGAGTATAACCGCCGTATATATCTTGTTTACTTCGCTCTTGCTGAGTTTACGCGGGCAAACTAATTATGAATAATGCTTACCGGCTGGACAGGGTTATATGGACTTATGACGCCTCTTCGTCATCGTTACTTAATTCAACTTTTCCTTGAACAAGAACTGCCAGAATCACAGAGCAGGAATATAAAGTAGGACATTTTTCTTCGACGTTAATGTTTGTTCTGCTTAAGGAAAAGGGGATTTCGGATGTCATGGTAGGAAGTTTCATATTCTGAAACCGTCTGTTAAAGAAGCAATCAGTGGGAACCGAGAAGCCTCGAAATATAACAGGCGTACGTTTATAAAAGAAATTAAAAGGCATGTGTATGCATGTATGATGTGAGTACATATATATATATATATATATATATATATATATATATATATATATATATATATATATATATATATATATATATATATACATATATATATATATATATATATATATATATATATATATATATATATATATATATGTGTGTGTGTGTGTGTGTGTGTGTGTGTGTATGTGGTGTGCTTGTGCGTGCATCATTTTCTTACTCCCGAAGTATTATTATTATTATTATTATTATTATTATTATTATTATTATTATTATTATTATTATTATTATTATTATCTATCTTTGTAGCATTTTTAAAATATTATATTTCACAAGTTTCATTTCATGATATTTGGCTATAGCATTAAAATATAGCAAGGATAGAAAAGGGCTTTAATTCTGAAGGAAAGGATAGCCACGACTATTGAAAGCTGCACGCCTTATTGGTGTTATGGTAAATAGTGCAACTGTAAAGCAGAGTGGAAGAAATAGTTACGTAAAAACAGGTGGCAAGAAACGTGCTACAAGACAGCCAGAAAGGAAGACGGGCTGAAAGAATAACTGTACAAAATTGACAGAATAGCCACCCTCTGCCGATAGAAGTAGTATTGAAAGAAAGAGGCAAGAGGAAAGAGGTAACTGATGGTATGAAACGCCTTTAATTCGACTGCAATAAGGTTTGAAAAAAAAAATTCGTGAAACAGGGACGCATGAGACCTACACATTGCTTGAAAAACGGCGCTAATGAAAAAGAAATTTAACTTTATCTGACGATGCAACTGTAAAGAATTCATGTTTCTTTAACAATTATTTACATAACAAGATATTTTCTTCTTGCGAATTATAAAACTCGGAATTTCAGAGCAAATTTTGAGAAATAGTTTTGTAACTCCATTTCTTGCGTCCTGAAAATAATGAGATTACGTTGCTCGAAAAAGAAGTGGAACTAAGTATGACTGAGAACAGTAATTTAATTAGCTTAATCCTTGAAAAAACATAAGAGCAGGTTGTTAGTAATGAAATGAATACCCGCAATGACTGACGAATTAAGTGAGGAAAACAGGAGACAGCGAGTTGTCGCAAGGATTTACAAAAAAATTTATATAAATAAATAATACAACCCAAAATAAATGAAAACTGCACATATACCATTACATAATATTATTAGAGAATAATTATCAAATAGTGTTCCCACTGAGCTGAGGTAAAAACACGGCAAGAGGAGAGAGGTAACTGATAATACGAAATGCTTTTAATTTGAATCTGTTTAGGTTTTAGAAAAATATGAAAACAAGACCAAACAAGAACAACATAAAGATGTAAAAGTGGATCTGAAGAAAAGTGTATTCTGCATTTCAGTACAGCATCGGATTGCAATATCTAATGATGCAACTATAAAGAATGCATGTTCCTTTAACAATAATTTGCATAACAAGTTATTTGCTTTTTGTGAATTACAAAACACTGAAATTCGGAGCAAAATTTGATAAACAATTTCGTAACTGTATAGTATAAGATTGCAATATACCTTTATCTAATGATGGAATTATAAAGAATGCAAGTTTCTAAATCAATTTTTGCATAATAAGTTATTCGCTTTTTGTGAATTACAATATACTGAAATTCAGAGCAGATTATGATAAACAATTTCGTAACTGTATAGTATAGGATTGCAATATACCTTATTTAATGATGAAATTGTAAAGAATGCATGTTTCTAAATCAGTTTTTGCATAATAAGTTATTCACTTTTTGTGAATTACAAAACACTGAAATTCAGAGCAAATTTTGATAAATAATTTCGTAACTGTATAGTACAGGATTGCAATAGAGCTTTATCTAATGATGCAGTTACAAAGAACGCATGTTTCTTACTAAATTTTTGCATAATAAGTTATTCTCTTTTTGTGAATAACAAAACACTGAAATTCAGAGCAGATTTTGATAAACCGTTTCGTAACTGCAGTTCTTGCATCTTATAAATAATGAGATTACGTTGCTCGGAAAAGAAGTGGAACTAAGTATGACTGAGAACGGTAATTTAATTAGCTTAATCCTTGAAAGAACGTAAGAGCAGGTTGTTAGTAATGCAATGAATACTCGTAATTACTGGCGATTTGAAAAATGAAAACAGCAGACAGGGAGTTGTTGCAAAGGTTCTCAGAAAAAAAGGTAATACAAAGCAAAATCCATAAAACTATGCATATTTTTCCAGAGACTCATGTATGGCTGTACTAGTGGACAATACTGAGTATTTAAAAGAGAAGTCAAAGTACTGTACATACGACAGAGACAATCCTTATGTCTGCATATTCAAGATTAACTATTAAACATGAAAACAGCAGGAAACTAAAGATTATTATTATTATTATTATTATTATTATTATTATTATTATTATTATTATTATTATTATTATTATTATTATTAAAAAAGAAGATGAAACCTATTCATATGTAACAAGCCCACAGAGGCCGAAAACTTATAGAAGAGATCAATTGTTTCTTAGCATAGTAAATGTACGTTGGAGATAAAAATATTCTATGTTTTTTAGATATTTATCTTCAAGATCTGTGACAGTTAAGTGCCGCTGGCAACCATTAATCATCTTCCAGACACGAGTCTTGTCTAATTTATATTCATCCTTCTTGAATAAATCGCTATCTATTCTGGCAGAAGAGTGATTGCTGGTAAGAAATAAAGTATAATGATTGTTAACCCTCCTTATCCTTGACTGTTATGTTAGAATCCTACTCTTTGTGCTATCCCTAAAAAGTCAACTTCTGTTAAGAGAAACTGTCTCAGCAGAATGATTCTGACATTTACAAAAGCGAGGTATAATATGCTTGGCCAGGAATCGGGCCGCATATTCCCCAACTGTATTATGGTCCAGCCAGACGAGTGAGAACGGGCGCGCGCTGTCTTTTGTTTGTTTTTACGGTAACCCCCAACCGGCTTGTCCTAAACAAGCTACAAAGGTAAGTGTTGCTGTATTTTGGGCGTGCTAAACATATTAAAATTATTTTCAAGAAGATTCTGTGGATAGTTTTTAAGATATGGCGTCCCGCTTTTTTCAGGAAAGGTCCCGAACCATAAATCAGGCCATGGTTCCTTACCTTCGGCTCTAATCAGTCTTGGGACTCAGTTTGTGAGGCAAAGTTACTAAGCATTTGTCCTTTGGGCCTTGACGCTTGATACGCCGAGGCCAGTGAGTCTAGCGGGTTCATTTTTGCACCATGGCAATCTACTGTAAATAGTGAATCCATTTCTTGAACGGTTGGTTTCAATGGCATGATAATTAACTTTTAGGATAGTTGGCTACGGTTTTCAACTATTTATAATACTCCTCGTTCTCTCTGACCAGATTATGATTGCACTGGAGCCAATAATTGATGATGAGAACAATAACAAAGAAGAAAGTTACGTAAGTATAATGAATACAGAACTAAATCTCATAATAACTAGTGCGAATGCGGTATCTATGAAATAAAGGTACAGAAATACAGCAAGCAAAGTTCCTAGACTATGAAGTAATTTTCTTTCTAGAAATTTTACATTAGTTATTAGTGTATGTTACCGGGTCCAGCTTCTTGCACTTGTATTTGCATGCGAATGAATCTTGAAGCATCAATGAAGAGTCTATCTTTTGGATTAGTTACAGAGAACTTTGTCCGTTAACTTTACCCCGATTCAGACAAGTTCTGTATCTCACACAGAAAAAAAATTATTTTGGAAGTTAATATTTAATGCTGCTTTAAAACTAAAGTCCACAGTCCTCCCCGGCATTCTTCATGGAACATTAACGACAGTAATTTTAAAAAAAAATTTTCGGTATTTTTCCTGTAGTCGCTGGCATATCAAAGTTCAAACATGTTACTTTTTAAAAAAAGTTAAATGTTTTTATGTTGTAGGCTTATGAGAGAGAGAGAGAGAGAGAGAGAGAGAGAGAGAGAGAGAGTAGTAAAACTCTAATGTAAGAATATCCATCGCTCGTTGATTTACCGCCTGATATGTTTGACAATAATATTTTAAATACCTCCCCTTTCTGAGAAATAACATGTACTAAATGTCTGAGTAGTACATTGGTAACTGATTGGTTTGTCAACATTTGCAACTGAAAGAGCACTTATAAATTCATTAGACATTTTATTGTTCATGCTTGGTATTCGCTAGATGATGATCCCTTATTGTGACGTATCAGATTTCTGAAAAATTCACCAATTTGTTATTATACCAGTTACCTTTAAACACCCCCCCCCCCTCCTTCAATTAAGTCACGCTCAGGACTACATAACGAGGGTACTGATGCAAATACGGGGCTTAAAATGTTTCTGTAATTGTCCAGCGCTTATTCATTTCGTTGTCAATGACATACAGGTTCCGGAGAAGGGGCAATATTATAATGAGCGTTTACCTGAACATGCTCCAGTCTCATTCTCATCACTTCCATTACCATCTCATTATCATGAAATGAAAAGAGTGATTAAATTATCTAAGAGGCAAGGGTTGGGGGGAGAGGAAGGAGGTTGTTGTGCTTGTTTTAGTTTATATATGGTGTTGGAAAGGTCTTTGTTGATGCTTTCATACTCTAAAGAATAAAGAAAAAACTATATCCAATTTTGTTCTTGTACAAAGCGTGCACCAATGAAGACTTAGAGAAATTTATTTCTGGTGATAGAAATTAATAACTCGTCATAATATGATTCGGATTCCACAATAAGCTGTAGGTCTTGTTGCTAGGCAACCAGTTTGTTCTTAGCCACGTAAAATAAATCTAATCCTTCCGGCCAGCCCTGGGGGAGCTGTTAATCAGCTCAGTGGTCTGTTTAAACTAAAATATACTTAACAAAGCGTACAATAATTTTTATGAAGAAATATCTTTGTATTTATAGGATTTGCTGAATTACTGTTTAAATTATTAAGAAGAGGTGATGTAATGGCTATTTCTTAGCTATTTGAAAACTGTGTCCGTAAACTTTCCTCGTGGTTTAGATTAATGAGAAAATGACGTGAATGACCGGTGTTCTTTCCGGTGCTAATTATGATTTCACTTTTGTATCCAATAAAACTTCTGTTTAGTTGCCTGTAGTTATCAAAAAGTCGTTTCGAGAGTAATCTGTCTAATTTACTCATAGCATGAAATAATATAATTTTTTGGTACAAAATATATTCATTAAGCAAATATCTGCATTCTTAGTTATGAAACAGAGGTGATTCAGTGTTTACGACTTTCACGAAGGTGAGTGCAGTTTTTTGTTCCATTTTCTGCATTTTCCTGGAATTATATATTTGGCCATTCGTTCGTTCAAATTAAGAATGCTGGTATTCAAACACTTAGTAAGTTTACGTGCCAACTCACAACACTGTGTAAAATACCATACCAGCAGCTTATGATACCTTTGATATATTTCGATCTTTTTACCCGCGTGAAAATCAGTGTCTCATAGCCAACATAAAGACGTCACTTCTTATTAACTACATGTAGTACAGATTATTAGCAAGGAACTTGCATTCATTAGTTTATTTTATTTATTTATTTTTTTATTCTTCATTCATTCATTCATTTATTGCTTAGGATTTTTGACATTAGGCTTACCCACGTTATTTTCTTACGTCAGTTAAGGAATCTTTCTTATACTCTTTTGAAAATAACTTCTAAAAGAATTATCAGAAGTTATTTCCTTTTAGCATATTCGAAGTCATACTGGAATATTTCTTAATTCTGTTCATTCCCATTGCCTTTAAGATTAAAGAAGACTTATGTTCTGTATGTCTACAACAAGAAAAAAAGAAAGAAAACTGAATTCCTTTAAGAATTCCATGTAACTGAATTTGACCCTTTATCAATAAACATCTTCCAGAATATTAGGCTGAACCTGCGGTGGTTAGAAATCTAGACAACAATAAATCACAACCAAGGCTAAAATTAAACAGTAAAGACCCTTCTGACATTGATAGAAACCAGTGCAACCGTCTGTCTGTCTATCTGTCTGTCTGTCTGTCTCGTTTTATAATTTGTATTTGTTTAGCTTCAAACAGAGACGAGAATGAAATTTCATGAACTACAGCAGGATAATCATAAGTTGAAGTCAGGACGTGAAAAAATTATAATAAACACGAACATGGTACAGTGCAAAGTTTCCTGCTGAAAGATCAAGTAATATAACGAAAAAATAAGAGGAGAGAGAGAAGAGAGAGAGAGAGAGAGAGAGAGAGAGAGAGAGAGAGAGAGAGAGAGAGAGAGAGCTAAGTAATATCTGGTAAATAACTATGTGTCTTTCAAACGGATGCACGAGAATTATAAAAACGAATTTCGTGACCATAAACTGATTAAAAGCGTAAAATGGTAAGTCAAAATGAAACCTGACTTCTTCCAATGCAAACAAAGTGAAATGACGAATTCTTGTGGCGTAAATGGAACTGGAATTCACTTGACATTAAAAGTTACAAATAGCCTTTTTTTGGTAAATGAACGTGCGTCATTTTCGATAACTCCAGTGACGGTTCAGTGGGATCGTCAGTTACTCTTGATCAGCGGGTGCAGAGTCAAAGCCCCATTCATGGCATGATAAAATTCAATGGCATTAACTTATTAACTAGACGTTCTTCTGAGGTATGGGTGGGGTGCTTATGAGGACCTAATAGCTCTACTTGCTTATTCATCAGTGGCCATTGTCTACTTCTCCTAGGTCCTTGCTTGGGTAGAGAGTGCCTTTGCGCTGATTAAATATTCGGTCTCTGGACATTTTGCAGCACAGGCGACCTTTAGGTCTTCCTAGGGTCTGGATTTTTAAACTCGGTTTATGACTGATTTTGATGTCTTTAGCGAGGTAATAACGATTTTCTAATCTATAATCATTTCAAATTTTTACTGGGTCCTTAAAATAAACTTTGAATTTTGTGTTTAGTTTGCTTTGATGATACATTATGAATCCTATTGAGGAAGTTAGGTTAAAATTTTACTTTACGCTACCTTAAATCCTGATAAATATAAAGGTATAAGGAATACAACAATTAATCGTACTGACACCCATGAATGTAGTTTGAAATGCTGCACAGATAAATTCATGAAATGGATAGGTTATGAACCATATCAACTTCTCTTGAGAAAATTAAGACAACTGGCATTTGTTTCCTTTGAGATATGAACAAGTAAAGAGCGCCGTTATGAATCTTGAACAAAGAAACGGCATAACAATGATGGAGGTTTTAAAACGTCAAATGGTAACTGACTGAATTCTGTGTACGTCTTTGCCCTTGCACCGTCTTTTCGTCATGTTAGTATAATACTATCTGGAACGAACACACTAAGTAGAGAGAGAGAGAGAGAGAGAGAGAGAGAGAGAGAGAGGAGTGAATATGGCAGTACTAGACGGATGGGATCCATGCACTTCACTTTCACCGGATTATCTTCATGAGTCATTAAGATTGACGGAAACCTTTCCGTGTTTCCACGTTATCGTGTTTACTATTAACATCAATTAGCAGAATAAAAACGTTTAGTAGTAATTATGTCATTAAATTAAATCATTCCTTTTGAATGAAGGATATTTCATGTTATGGCAAAAAGTATCACATCCATGAATCATTTAACTAATAAAAAAAAAAGCTCCAAAGGGCTTTGAAATAAAATGCATTCATTAGGTGAGTTTTTATCAAGCTCGCCTCCACGATTAGTTTTTAACTTAGATGGGTTGCAGATAGTGTAGGGAAGGGAATGAGGTAAGCAACCTCACCGCTAAAAATAAAACTTATTGAGAATCTGTAATTTCTAGAGGGAATGGTTCTATTAGTATGAGTTTCACAAATATTTACGTCTTTTTACTTTTATATGTGACACTGAACAAATCATATAAAAAAATATTCTTATATGTCTCAAGGCACAGCAATTACATCTAAACTAATATCTAAAGTCTAAGATAAATTTTGATAAAATATTTCTTAAAATCTGGGGACAAGTGCAGACACAAACCTGTTACATTTGATATCGTAATACATAAGCTACAAAAATTCCTTGAATGAATTATAGAGAATTTAAATATTTTCAAATGACGAAATATACAAAGAAGAAAGGTTCTGTCATTTATATCCAGATTTGGTTCATTTTCATAAAAAAAAAAAAACAGATTCTTGGAACTTAACTTACTGTGAAAGGAACGTATGATGAAATTTTATTTTTAAACAAATGATTCTGATCGTCAACAAAATCTTACAGTTTAATATTTTCATTCATAGTGCAAACAAGGTTATATTACTTTAGACCATCCAATTTCATTTTTCTAATGGACTTGCAGAACTGCTATTGATAAATTTCACCGACCACAGGTAAGGTATCATTTGTTTAAAAATAAAATTTCATCATACGTTCCTTTCATAGTAAGTTAAGTTTCCAAGAATCTGTTATCTTTTTTTATGAAAATGAAGCAAGACTGAATATAAATAACAGAACAATTCTTCTTTGTATATTTCATCATATGAAAATACTTAAATACTTAAATTTCATTCAAGAAATGTTTGTATCTTATGTATCACGATATCAAATGTAACAGGTTTGTGTCTGCACTTGTTTTCAGATTTTAAGAAATATTTT
>NC_089752.1:20295500-20300500 GCF_040412425.1 Macrobrachium rosenbergii | reverse complement strand
GCTTGTGAGTGAATTAATGAAACACCTCAGTACTATGAGGCTCTGCAGTGTTAGTTATATAATTTTTTACAACGCTTCAGTTTGCCAATTAACTTTATTGTCTATTACTACAACCTGCCTGTTATATTCATACTTCTTTTCCTTACCGAATTTATTTCAATAAAATCAAGTGTATATATTAGAGTACAGCGGTAGAAAAGTTTGTCATGTAAATATTTCATTTAAAAATCCGTCCGGCTGGAATTTCGTCATTGTTCTGATTCGATAGCCAGAATATATATGAATGTCACTTCAGATTTGAAACGATTTTCACTGTAACTAGAGAAATCAATTTGGATTTTCAAAGTTCAAATGCTAAATTGTTGATAGCTAACATTTTCATTTTTTCTCTTACTTTTAAGCGTCAGGTAAGACAACTGTAACGACAGAATTAAAGTGATGTCCCATGGAGAATCTGAATGAGACTCAACAGTTGCACAGTTTCATGTAATAAAATAAACTACGAAATCACTGACGTTTGTAAAAGCACATTACCTGTTGGCAATTGCCGAGAACAAGCTGAGATGAGTACTACTGCCGTTTAATTCCTTAACGATTTCACCAGCGGAACACTGGAATCCAGGTAAGAAACTCAGGTAAAAAAGCTGCAGAAAAAAGTCACAGGAAAATAAGTCACAGGAAAACAAGTCACATTAATCTTTCCTAGATAGTGAACCCCAAAGGTTTTAACCCGGCATGAATCCAATCTACCTTTGCGGCGTGTTTAGTACAAGCCCGTTGGGATTACCTGAAAAAACATAAACAAAAGACTAAATATCATAAAGATAATGACTCCCAAGAAATATTAATCCTAGATAACGACCCCCAAAAACCCTTGGGGTCACTATCTAGGAAAGATCCAAAATATTTTCTGCAAATTAATGTGAGCTTTTTTTCCTGTGACTTTTTTTCCTGTGACTTTTTTTCCTGGCCAAAATTGTAACTTTTTTTCGGTGACTTTTTTTTTCCCTGTGACTTTATTACCGGCCTTCGCGGAACTGCGATAGTTAGACAATGCAGGGCAACTTAAACCATTAGGCATCAAGTTGATTATTACATCTTAAGCTAAGTAATGTGAGGGACGTATGAGTCGAAGGAAATTCTCTTTAAACAAATAATGGCCGATTTTTAGTTATTTGACCAAAGTTTATCATGTTGACTGCCGAAAGTCGTGTAACGAATTTGTTCCATGACAGTCTTAACCACTCTAACGCTCTTTAATTTTGTATAAGGTTGTTACTTCTATTACTAGTGCTATTATTACAGCTAAAAATCCTAACTCTGTTGGTGTTCTCAACCCAGCAATTGGTAATGCATCTAGCAAGATAACAAACTAGTTAGCTAGATAATGCAAGTGTCTCCCTGAAATAATCTGTTTGAACAAGTCCATCGTTATCACGTATACCGATGGCAATAATGGGGAGCCTTATTCTTTTCGAAGACTGCATTATGCTCTTGTTTCCGAAAACTGTGAGCACAAGGGATCTGGCGCAAACGGGAATGAAAGACAAGAACACGTACAAAAGCACAGACGAGAAACAGCATACCAATAATACTCTCATTCTTGCTTTTCTTGTTTAGTTTTGCCTGTGTCTGTCCGTTTTTCTTCCTCTCTCTCTCTCTCTCTCTTCCTCTTTCTGCGTGTGTAAGCACCTATGTGCATGTGATATACTTCAGACTACGAGAAGTATAAACAAACCCATAACTTTTGCCCCATCCTCCCAGCCTCATATCTTCAAGGATCAAGAAGGAGCCACATTCAAGGGTTTGTTTTTTTGCTAGAGGAAGGACAGAGTTGGTTTGGCTCAGTTGGGAAGGTGGTCATTGGGTTGGATTAAGAAGTGGAGAGAGAGAGAGAGAGAGAGAGAGAGAGAGAGAGAGAGAGAGAGGAGAGAGAGAGTCTGTAGATAGAAAATGAAAGGCTATAAAGAAAGATGTAAATAGTCTAAATGACAACTAAAGCCAGTAACGTGGATGTTATCATGTTTGCTATGTTAGCAAAATCAGTTGACTGGAAGGGGAATAGTTTTAATTGATTTATATCGAAGGACACTTGCTGTTAACAAGATTCCATTCGACTTCCGCAAGACTTGGCTGTTTATAATTGGTTGGAGAGTTTGTGCCTTCGAGCAAGTCCGCATTTGTGATTTAATGAAGTATTCACCGTCGGGTAATTAATAAGTGTGAATACGGGGAAAGATTATGAAATTATGCAGTAAGGTTGTTTTAAAGAAACTTATGAACATACACACATACACACGCACACACACACGTATAATATATATATATATCTATATATATATATATATATATATATATATATATATATATATATATATATATATATATATATATATATATATATATATATATATATATATATATATATATATATACAGTATATGTATATATATATATATATATATATATATATATATATATATATATATATATATATATATATATATATATATATATATATATATATATATATATATATATATATCCTTTAACTACCAGTTAAAGCCAGATCCCCAGAGCAAGAAATTTCCGCGGCACTATAATACCCAACAACAGGGGATGCGGGTTGCACGGGTCTCCATGTACCACGAACAGAGTGTGGAATGGTTTATGATTTGAGTCGTCCAGTGCTGCCCGAAGAAGGTGGAGAGGAGTTGCGGAGGCTGATGAATGACAGTTAAATCGCTTTCTTAACCGATAGATGTTGGAAGTATAAGGAAGTAGTAAGTTTAAGGGCATAAGGGTTAATGGAAAGAAGGAAAGATTTCAATAATGTGGATATGAAGGGAGGAGAAACGGAAGTGTTGATTCACAGAACTAATGGCAAGTAAATGTGGTGTATGATAACAAGATGAGTAAAGAGGAGAATCATAGGCGGGGGAAAGCAAGGAAGGTGAATAATCATTTCGGAATAGTAGTGAAGACGTTGAATATGTATAAAAGAAAAGTCAGAAGCTGCTGAGAGGAATTGTACTCGTATTTTACTGGGAGCAAGAAGGGTTGAGAAGCGAAAAATGTAGGCATGTATAAAGGTCAGCATAGGAGAAGGTGTATCGGCGTTTTTTCAATGGGTTGATGATGTGGACAGAATGGTGGAGGACATTTTGGTTAAAGAGCATAAAAACTGGCGAGAGAATGAGTATGGTCATGTGACCAAGACAGTAGAAGAAAGCAAAGGGGGAGAGTGATTGACTAGAAGAGACTTGACATCGATCCCGTTTGGTTTATACATCTTTTGAACTTCAGTAAATGTTAGCATTGGCTTAGAAGCAGGGTTCTTTCTCACAGCTGTAAATTGGAGTTTTTATATTGATCTGAGAATTTGGTGTAAATGCGGCCGACCAGAGTCCACGAACAACCATTTATTTAATGCACTGCTTAGGTTAACACATGCAAAACTTGTTCATCATAAAAATATCTTCTACCAAATGGATTGAACACTATTCTCTAGCTGTTTTGAGACAACAGACATTCTGCACATAGAAATAAGAAATATTTATGATAAGCCATTTACTTTATATAATTATGTTTCATATCTTTTTATTTTGGTGTGGGTACGTTACGATTTGCAGTTTCATTGTGTTGTAAAAAAAATAAGTCATCAAACCTAAACTGCAAGAACTTTTGCAATTTTTTTTTTATTTCCTCACAACATAAATTCTTGATTTCCTGCTTCAGTCAGGATTCCTAACACTTTCCAGTAAATCTTAACAAATGTTATTAATCACCCAAGGAGAGCATTAACCCCATTTACAAACAAATCGAATTTCCTCCGGTTGTTGTTTATGCCTCTTAAATCCCCTCTCATAAACTGCCAAGTCTACATATCACGGTAACAAACGCTGAAACTTGCCAACCTTGATAGGAATTCCATTGATTTTTCTCTACTTTTTATTCTATTTTTTTTTTCTCTCTCTTTCCCTCTGAAGTTCCTCTGGGACATGGCATAAGTCTCTGGTCCCAACAGGCGCCTTTCGAATTGGAATATTGCTTCTTAAATATTCAAAGTTGAGCACTTATTTCCAGAAGAGGGTGCAAGTGCTTGCAACTCCCACCCATGCGCCAGGCACTTACTCTCAACTTTCTCCGGAAAGAACGAATCCACGACACAGCCTCGTCCCGGTGTTCGACGGGCGAACGAGATTATACATCAGGGAGTCTGATCTATAACAGCGGGCCTCTGGTGTCTTATGGGTCCAGTACGAGCTGATACGCTCCGGATGGTTTTGAATGTATTCATACATCACGCTGGCTGAATTTATCCATACGATTTGCAAAGGGTTCAGGATTGTTGTTATCCCTCTGTAACCGGATTCGGCAGGCAAAAAAATTAATTATAAATGTAATGCTTTTTATTATCATACAAGTACATTTATTGCTTGCTGAATATCAGTGAATGCATGTAAAAAAATTGTGTTAAGGTGAAATGATGCATTGCCTGGCCCCACGTTATAAATGAACATAATTGCCAACATGATAAATGAAACTAATTTATGATTTATGCATATACTAACGAAAGCACAGTGAATTGGGATTTATGCATACACTGTTAAATCATAGTAATAAGCTTTGCTGTGCAATTGTTAGCATATAAACTATATTGAATTTATAAACTATATAAAATTTTTGGCGAATATTTGCTCACGGCAAGGTATCTACGTGTTTGTTGTCGGGCAAGGTGAGTTCGTAATTTTAATCTTTTATTGTTACTTTGACTTTTTTTTTTTTAACAAACTGAGAAAAACTGAAGATTTTATGCTGAAAATGCTAAGGCAGTAAGTGACCTACGATGAAAACTAACTGTACATAAAAAGAAAGAGAAAATATATATACTGTATATGTATATATATATATATATATATATATATATATATATATATATATATATATATATATATATATATATATATTGCTATAAGTTATCAATAAGTAATTTTCAG
>NC_089752.1:20280500-20290500 GCF_040412425.1 Macrobrachium rosenbergii | reverse complement strand
GGAAAATGAAAAGGCTTGTATGTATGTATGTATATATATATATATATATATATATATATATGTGTGTGTGTGTGTGTGTGTGTATGAATGTATATATATATATATATATATATATATATATATATATATATATATATATATATATATATATATATATATATGTGTGTGTGTGTGTGTGTGTGTCTGTGTGTGTGCGTGTGTGTGAGTGTGTGCTTGTGCGTGTCTGTGTGTCTGTGTCTGTGTTGATGTTTGTATGTGTGTGTTTATGAGCATGAGTGATATATATATACTCGTATATATATATATATATATATATATATATATATATATATATATATATATATATATATATATATATATATATATATATAGTATATATCCATCAACTGCACCAGCATGTTTGCTATATCACTGGTATTTCGAAAAATTAAGCAACAACGGATCTGGGCCGATAACTGGATGGGTAACCCCAAGAAAATCCAGAAACCGTCAGTGCATAAGCCCGTTGACCATCCATGTGGCAGGCAGTGGTGCTAGCAACCTCTCTCAAAAAATATATGTAAGTTATTGTTAGATCAGGAAATTCAAAATGTTGGTAGCAAGCAATACTAATAGGATATTGCTCCACAAAGAAAAAAATAAGTAAAATATATGTAAGTTATTGTTAGATCAGGAAATTCAAAATGTTGGTAGCAAGCAATACTAATAGGATATAGTTCCACAAAGAAAAAAATAAGTAAATACAGTCTACACTTACATAACCGTAGTATATCTAACTTCTAGGCAAAATTATCGATAACATTTTATGAGCCTTATATCTGTAAAGGGTATTGCAAGAAACGATCGTAATCTGCGATCAGAGTTCACGTCTCAAAATTGTTCAGTCTAGTATTATGAATACTTCCCTATAATTAATGAAATGTAAAGATTTTCATGAACATAAAAAAGCTTTGTATGTCTGAGCTAGAATAATTTTACGTGAATGTGAACGAGTGAAATAATTTATTCGTAAAACCATCATTAAGGCTGAAGTTTTTCCCTATTTCCCAGATGGAAATTTTGAAGCAATCTCTATCGGCTCAGAATATTATTTTTAGATGGAAATGCTCTTGCAGGTAATATTTATTACTCGGCTTTGTCTTTGAGGTGCCTAGGGGATGACAAAGTATTGAGAATAGACGTAATGCATAAATGGAAAGCGGGGGATTCTGGCTCCCCAGGGCCCCTCTGACAAATGGAGCGGAAGTTAGTCCTTTTATCCTATTTAGATAGCTACTGATTAACACGTCGCAGAAGTACACACATATATACATACGTATACATACATAAATGTTCTCACATAAATAAGGGGGTGTGCGTGCGCATGTGTGTGAACGTACTTACATGCATATACACATGTTCGCGCACATATTTGCTCACACATACAGGCGACACGTATTCCCCCCTTTCTCCACAAAAGGATTTGTGAGGGGTGGGAGGGGGTCGTTTTTATTTGGATTTTCAGCTCATATGTTGGGATGAGGTTGCCGGACCAATGCCACTCTTCATTCTCGGCAGCTATGAGCTTACGGGTACCTAAGCCACTGCTTATTTTACCTATAGCACCATTATTTTTAACGATATCCGCTCATACCTCAATACCCCCTTTAAATAAGTGCCTGTCAATGTATCTTGTTCTCTTTGATATACATGTCTGCTAGTGTATCCCGTTCTCTTTTATATAAATGTATGAAAGTATATATACAGTAATTTTGTGAATAAATGTTTCTTATAAAATAGGGCGGTTTGAAAGAAAAAAATTAATTTCTGACAAGGTGAACAACTTGAAGATTTAGATGATTCCCACTACATCAGTAACCTAATATATCTACGCAGCATAACAAGCTATAACTTCATGGTTTTCATTTTATCCTGCCTAAAAGTTCAAAACTGCACAACACTTGAACAGACCAATCTCTTTACGTTACCATTCAACTTGAAACTTATCTATTTCTTTTTTTCTTGAAATTTTTGAAATTCGTTTTCGTTGTATTTTCACATTACTCAGCCTTTCGAGCTCCACTCCTCATAGTCTAAGTTTGCAATTCATTTCAGTAGCTTTCGTTTTCACTCTTTTCCTTCCATTCTACATCGATACTCACTTCCATGAAAGGAGACTTAACATTCCCACCATATATTCCTATTTTTGCTTCAATCATCAATTTTCTTCCGTTTCCAATCTTTTGAGGCTTCACGCTATCATATGGGTTTTACTTTACTCTATGATTCATCTTGTCGCATCCTACTATCATCATTACATTTATGTGGAATGTCCACGCAAATAAGTTACCAATATAAATAAGTCGCCAGGAATCTATGTTAACATTCCTGGGGTCCTTTTCCTGATATACATTTACACTATAGACTTGTTTTCCCCGCTAAAAAATGATTTTTACCTTTCCCCTTTAACAAAAACTTTGAAACCCATTTACCAGTTCCAGCTTACGCAGCTTCTCCTCGCTATCCTCCAGCTAATTGCATGTATCTGCAATCATTAGTCACTCCACTCTCTCATGGTTTAATCACTGAATAAATACACTTTTATACAGAAATGTTTACTTTCCAATCCTATTATTCCATCACGATCTTTACTTTTTGCTATTTACTCCAAACAATTTACCTTACACAGTATACTTATTCAGCCCAAATCCAACTCGTACATGTTCTCTCTTTTAAGCGTTTCTTGCTAAATATCTAACTTGAAAACCTTTACATCTTTATGTTCAGTCTTGTCACAGAAAGTTACCGCAACAATGCTTAACCCACACATGATATTAATTGAAGTTTCTTCTCTTACATGAGAAAAAATTAAGACCCATTAACATTTGCTGTAATAAGCCTGGCTCGACATGGTGCCAGGGGAACTAAGACTAAGGCAATAGTGTTTATTTAGAAAAAGCAACATTATTTGTATGTAATTTCTGGGCCATCATCTTTTATAATGGTGTTAAATTTTTCATCAGAAATAATGGCGATAAGGTGTTTATGGTATCCCATGAGATATTTGGGAGTTTTTTTGCGTTGTATTTCCTATTGCATGAAGCCGGGAATTCAGTTCTCTCTCTCTCTCTCTCTCTCTCTCTCTCTCTCTCTCTCTCTCTCTCTCTCTCTCTCTCTCTCTCTCTCTCTCTGTGAGCACACACACTGTAAGCATACATGCATTTCTTTGTCTTCATGCAGCAATTGCTCTTTCGTTAGCATACATACACACACACACACAAAGGCACAAACACACATATAATGTATATATATACATATATATATATATATATATATATATATATATATATATATATATATATATATATATATATATATATATATATCCATATATTAATGGAAGCTACAATAACTTTTTTGCTGTTAATTATTAGATTATGAATATATTAAAAAGGGTAAGCAAGAGGATAAATTACATTGTACATATTATCTCTTAATTCTGATAAATTACTGGCAATATCAAAATGAAAGTCAAATTTTAAAATAAAATTTATCCACTAAAACAATTACAAATATCATCACAGTACTTAAGCATCTCTTGTTTGGTTTTCATATTTTTTTGTTAGTTGGAAACATAAAACGCATTACCAAGCTACATACTGGAAATGTAACCTTTATTTCTTCAGTGATTCTAAAAATAACTAACAGCAACTATAGCAATGTCGCGACGCCTTCCATTTGCTTGTTTCCTCGTATTTTTTTTTCTGTTGCAGTTGTAACTCTTATTCTTTACCAATTTCTCACATGATAATTTCATTTATGAACTTAATCTTTTCTTTATCTATACTCCTTCGCTTCTTCTTACTGTATGTTGGAAATTTTTATATCGGAATCATTCTTGTTTTTCCACTATCCCATTTCTGTTCCGTCACTGAATTTCTTCTTCCTCTTCTTCAATTTTCCTCTTCCTGTTTTCATAAAGTCAAATTTCTCATTTCACTTCTATTCCAGGGAGAGAAAGAGGAAAAAATGTAATGATAACGAGTCAGCCACTGAAATTGCAACTTCAGATTTTGATTTTCTATAGTTTTCTTCTGTAAAGCGAAGAATTCTAACAGGAGAGTCACAAGAACCAGTTGGTTCTATAATCCATCAAGAAAATGTCACTGGTTGATAGGGCGGGATGGGGATTATTTCTTCTTCACCTTTTTCAAAGGATGCAGTTCTATTCAAAGGTTATTTTTTTATTCGCTGGAAAGACGGTTTACATTTATTAGTTTCATACTTCGCGATACTTGTTGATATATACGCACTGTATATATATATATATATATATATATATATATATATATATATATATATATATATATATATATCTTCTTCTTTTTCTTTTAACGTGCTTTTATTCCCATTTTTGTATGGGGTAAGCACGATGCCTTCTTTGAAGGACTTTTTGATTTGGCTTTGGGGTAGACCTGTGGTCTCGATCGGCTGCCCTGCCTGACATCGCTTGGACCCGGTACGTATGTTTCATGTATCATACCAGACGCCCTTTCTTCCCAGCAGCGAGAAGTTATTGCGCGGGTATGGCGAGCGTTCGAGACGTGTGAGATGTTTGTTATGTTTTTAGAAGGTGTTGTAGTGGCTTTGTTTTGTGTGTGTATTTAGTCTGTAACATCCATTTGCTTTTTTTTTTTTTAGCAAACCTATCCGTTGATTACATATATAATCCCAGGATGTCTACACGGATAGCAAAGTGTCTGCCTCTCTGATCAGCCGGCTTGCAGGATTGAACCCGCGCTACAGACCTCTACAGGAAGTCGAAGCTGCTGCTGTAACAAACTGAGCCATCAGGGCTCTATATATATATATATACATATATATATATATATATACTTACATACATATATATATATATATATATATATATATATATATATATATATATATATGTGTGTGTGTGTGTGTGTGTGTGTGTGTGTATACATATATACTGTACACACACACACACACACACATATATATATATATATATATATATATATATATATATATATATATATATATATATATATATATATATATATATATATATATATATATATATATATATATATATATATATATAATATATATATATATATATATATATATATATATATATATATATATATATATATATATATATATAATGAGAAGGTACAGAGCATTATCTTCCTCTTAACTCTCGTTGAAATGTATTCGTTCACTATAAAATCTACAAATACCAACATAGGACTCAAACATCTCTGGCGCTTAGCTACCAAATTTTACTTATTTTGACAAACTGTAAATGTAACGTTCATGTCTTCAATCAGTTAGAATAAGAAACAAGCAGTAGCCACGACAACATCGCAACACTTTCCATTTATTTGTTTCTTCGTATTTTTTTCTGCTGAATCGTACCTCTTATTGTTTTCCAGTTTTTGACTTGACAGTTTCCTTTGTTCTCGCAATCTTTTCTTTCTTATCCTTCGTTTCTTGTTACTTGATATTAGCAATTTTTACTTCGAAATCATACTTATTTTTCCATTTCTCTCCCTATTCCTTCAACGGATGATTACTTTCTCCTTGTATTCTTTTTCCCCTTCATTCTTATCCTCTTGCCTCCTATCTCTTTTCTTCCCTCCCTGAAAAGCTTGCTTCTCCTCTTTATTTTTACTCTCCCTCACTTCACTTTCTAGAGAAAAAAAATAAACACAACGATAGCGAGACAACTATTATAGTTAAAACTTGACTTTTCAGTGATTTTCTATCGTTTTCTTCTGTAAACCGAAGAATGTTAACAAGAGAGGCACAAGAGCCAGCTGGTTCTATAATCCATCAAGGAAATGTCACTGGTTGGTAGGGCGGGGTAGGGATTATTTCTTTTTCCCTTTTTTTTGTGGATATAATCTTTTTGAAAGATTATTTTTTTATTTGGAGGAGAGACGAATTTCATTTAGAATTTTATTTTCACGATGCTTGTTATATATATATATATATATATATATATATATATATATATATATATATATATATATATATATATACATACATACTGTGTATATATACACATATATACATGCACACACACACACACACACACACACACATATATATATATATATATATATATATATATATATATATATATATATATATATATATATATATATATACGTATATACTTATAGTTATATGTCCATAATATATATATATATATATATATATATATATATATATATATATATATATATATATATATATATATACATATATATATACGTATATACTTATAGTTATATGTCCGTAACTTCGACAGTACAGAAACCGGTTAACTTTATAAGCATGTGGAGATTTAATATATATTAGAAATAGAAAGAAATGAATGATTGTTGCATAGAAACAGACATTAGTGGATATAGATATCAACAATAATTGACACGTTCACGTGAAATGATGGGTTATTAACAGAGTTATACCAGGCCATAAAGTCAAAGGTATTAGTTATGTGTTCAGCGAACATAACAAAAGGATAATTTCTCATACGAGCACCAAACGGACAAGTAACTCATTACCTTGACCTAGATCAGAACTTAAAATATGAGAGTGTTAATGGAATATTAGGGAAGTTGATCTAGGAGAAAGCTCTTACTAAGTACAAGAGCAACTGAGCATACCAGTTAGATTTAAAACACATCAGTTAGTCATAACAATATATATATATATATATATATATATATATATATATATATATATATATATATATATATATATATATATATATATATATATATATATGTATGTATGTGTCTGTGTGTGTAAAAGATAGGCAAAAGAGTATATAACAAGAAATTGATCGATGCAATTTAACATAAAAATCTTCAAAAATGAAAATATATTGCCACCAGAATCGAAGTTGAAATTAACTACAAACTTTTATAATTGTAAACCTTTATATAAAAAAAAATGGTACAACATTAAACATCATTGTTGGGCAATCTTTGTTTATCAGCCGCTAATAATGATTAGTAAATATAAGTGGGCACTTCGAATGAATACGAAATGAGAAGATATTTGATATTCAGGTCATCGCCCGTTGCTAACTGGCTTTGAAACAAGAGAGGGATAAAATTCATATGCAAAGAGGATTAAAAACTCCATGGAAATATTGCCTGTCTCCACATTCTTTTTATTTTTAGATGTGAGGTATTCTACGTTCTAAAACCCAGTTACATTCTAGACACTTTTCTGGGTCTTTCATATTTCCCTTTTAGTGTTTAATACCTGCCATTTCTTTTAGGACTGATTTCATGACATGCTAATGATGCATAGCTGTCATGATTATTCGTCCATTATGCTTCACTCAGAGAGTTTGGAAGTTAAAAAACCCTCAGTTGAGGTTTTCCTCTCTCTCTCTCTCTCTCTCTCTCTCTCTCTCTCTCTCTCTCTCTCTCTCTCTCTCTCTCTCTCTCTCTTTCCACTAACTGCGCTGTACAGATTAATAACTGCCTGTTACTGAGTAATAAAAACAATATATAAATAGATCCAGAAGTGTCAACAGTTGCTAGTAAAATATTTGGCAGAATAGTTCCTTTTGCCGTTTCATCGTTTTATCCAATCTGAGGCATCATAAAATGCTAAACCACAAACTCACAAACAACCACATACAAATGTTTTGCATGTGCGCCTGTTGTTACTTTTCTGATGAATATACACATGCAAATAGCAGGTATATATATTTTGTTTTATAATTTATATATCGATGTTTTAATGTGATTTTTTGTAAGAAGTTTTTTTAATCATTGCAGCCTTGAAAATGCGACTATAGCAATTGTCGTGAAACGTCGGCATAATAAACGTATTATAATAATGGTGCCCTTTCCCTTCGCCTTCGAGACTATACACACACACACACACACACACACACACACATATATATATATATATATTATATATATATGTGTGTATACTCTCTATACTCGTACATATACACACACACACACACACACACACACACACACACACATATATATATATATATATATATATATATATATATATATATATATATATATATATGTGTGTGTGTGTAATAATAATAATGTGTCTAATGAATAATAGCTGTATGTGTTTGTATGCGTAGGGCGAGTCTGCGTTTGCGTGCACAGCAGAACAAACGACAAGTGTAGGAAGCCTATTAGAATGTCGAGTTACCAGAATTTCCGTCACTTAGTTTCAAAACTTGCTCTTGATTCCCAACAAATCATTTTAAACAGATCTGTTTATAATGCACAATGCATTTAATAATAATAATAATAATAATAATAATAATAATAATAATAATAATAATAATAATAATAATAATAATCACACCTGCATCTTGAGGAAATAACTTTGGAAAATTAAATGCGCTATATATTTAAAACTATGAGATCTAGTTGCCCTCATTACAAATTGATATTAACCGTAACAATAAAATTACGAAAAATAACAAATTTAGATTATATTATGAAGGATTATTGTTTAAAAACAAAACCACATTATTTACTCTTTCTCAACAAACAATTAATAGAAATTATAATAAAAAAAAATAAATAATCCACACAAAACGCGATACAATAAAGTGGAGTTAAAGTAGACTTCGCCCGGCCTTCGTTCACCTCCTACAATTAACATATCGAACTTGGATGGAAGTTTCTCCGCGGAACTGCGTCATTAACAAGTAATTAAGAGCACCGGGTCTGTTAGCTGTTTAATTGTTAGTCGTTAATGAAAACTCTTGTTTATATGAATCCATTTTCCTCTTGATTTTTGTGAGACTATGTAAAGAGGTAGGTTCATGGTCTTTAATTACACTCAGATTTTCGGGTTACTATAAAGTCGTCTTTATAATCCTCTTAATTACTTTACTTTTTTCTATATTGGTGAATATCATATTTTATGCATGTCATTTTTATTTGTTTATTTTTCCTTCAGGTAATGTTGCCTTATATATTTTATATATTTAAAGAACTTTTCTTAAATTGGTTCTATTCTCTACCGACGTTGACTGAATTTGGTTTTACCTCATTTTCCTTTCATTGATATAGTCAATGAAAGTTACACAGCTGAAGAAGTTTGCAACCATGTGAAGAAAAACTTCCTTAACCAGGTGTGAATTTCATATACAGAAAACCTCTTTCGTCTCTTCAGCTCGATATGGTAACTTTGATCCGTTTTTTGCCAACAGTTTTATTTATCAGTTATCACCAATTTCCAGCTCATAGCATTCCCATTTTCCCAACGATTTCAAATACGTATTGTGAAGCTGGTCTTACTGATGTTATACCCACGTACATATATATTTGATCTATACATTAGTATTTAAACATCATTTCACTTGTGAATGTGTGATTTATCTCTCTCTCTCTCTCTCTCTCTCTCTCTCTCTCTCTCTCTCTCTCTCTCTCTCTCTCTCTCTCTCTCTCTCTCTCTCTCTCACGAACGCACATGAAATTTCAGAATTTTATTTCTAAATATGTAAACCGGAGGAGAATTTCAGAACGAAGTTGTATGTCAAAGGTTAAGCTTTTGTTCTATGGGGTTATCTTAAAGGAAATTGTATTGAAATAATTATTTTAATCTCTTATTATTCCCTCAGTAATAACTATATTACACGATTAAGAAAAAAAGATATTCATAAACATATCACTTTTCCCTTGCTCGATAATAACCTCCCGTTGCCATTCATACAGGGATTTCAAGTTCTTCATTTGTCAGCAATTCAAGGATATTATGCTATTTTAATTTTCAACGATTCTGTGTATTTTTCCCTTTTCAACGTAGGGTTTCCTTTCACATGATCTTCAGTTACAGCGATAAATCGGACTCCAATCTGGAGACACGATAATTGCTCGAAGAAGATTTAATCTTCATTTTGATTCGGCGGCTAAAGCAAGAAGTTTACCTCCCTAACTTCGACCGATAAGGATAATTTGTAGATACAAATACCTCTCTT
>NC_089752.1:20245500-20278000 GCF_040412425.1 Macrobrachium rosenbergii | reverse complement strand
CATATCAATTAATTCGCCATTCTGACATGATTTGCTTCAAAACTTCGAAAAATACATTTAACAGGAAACTGATGAGTTTAAAGGAATGAAAGTTACAATGGTTAGAAAGTTTGTTAAAATATCAAGCATGCCATTTCATTTCAAAAGTTGAACATGAAGTTCCAACAAGGCAAAACAAGAAGCGAAGTAAAATGTTATAGCGAATAAATAATGGATTAAGAAATCGCTTGTCAAGTTTGAATGTCTTACAGTGTGAATAAAATAGATACTTGTTCTTCGCAAACTTTTTCACTCAGACTGTTGAAACATGCTGTCCTTGAAAACAAACACCAGTAACACAAATGTCTTATTTTACAATTTTAAATGAACGGCTCTAGTTAAACGCCAGTGGTTATTTGGTTTTGCTTGGTCGTAAGAAACTAATTTTCTTATAACAAAATGATTTTATAAAGAGGATGAATCTTCCGGTGTTATTAGTCTCTGCTAGTGTTCTTTAATTATTTTAGAATATACTAAATTTTAAAGTCACTAAACATCCATATAAGAAAATTATGTACTTTTTTTAACAACCGACATATTCAAAAAGCTGAAATCCTACTCGGCTATGAAAATGAGAGTACTGATGTGTTTCATGAAATTTATTGCTAAAGACTTAACGACCATTCATCCTAAATTTTTCAGTTTATAAAACTCGAAACCCTTACAAAAGCAGCGAGTTCCAAGGTTTAGACATGAACTGGAGAAAGGACTGACCAAAACTGGTTATGCCACAGTGCACATTACTTGTGGAAATGTCAAGCCCAACGAATGTTACGCAGCCAAGGCACGATGATCCAAAAGCCAGTCAGTTACCTAAACATGTCTATAACAAGTTACAAGAATGGCTGAACTGTGTTGGGTAAGGAATACGGGAATTAGGCTTGTTATAGATTTTTTGACGTAGGAGACACGTTTAATTGAAAGAAGACACATTTAATTACTTTAGCCAATGTCGACCCGCCGTTAAATAACAAGTGGCTTTAAACTTTCAAGGTCGGAAGAAAATCCTGGTGAGCTAGTTACAACTTTTTTTCCGCCTTTCCTTTCGTAGTGATGGACTTTACCAGAGGAACGAAGGAGTTCTAATCTGTTAATTATCTTTCTGAATTGGCTATGTTTTGTTTATCGTCCTTATAATCTTTATGCTTATTTATTACTGTAACCCGGAACAAATGGTTTCCTGGTATTTATACAATGAGCTCAATAACTAAACAATAACAGGCAGTAAAAATCGTTGAGGCGGGTAACATCATATTCTGTCAGGTTTTTGTTCTCTTGCTTTTGATCAAACAGATATGAAGCTGAATGAATTATGGTACAAATTTCTTTTCGTTCTCGCATCTCCCTAAAATATAAATATTCTAGAAAATATTGGCCATTAACAGGTTTGGAAACAGAAATGTTTTCATAAGTAATTCGATTAACAAATGGAGACTATGTTCCCGATAATAAAGTGCACATTGTTTTTATGTCCTATAATATATATATATATATATATATATATATATATATATATATATATATATATATATATATATATATATATATATATATATATATATATATATATATATATATATATATGTATATACTGTATATACTGTATATATATATATATATATATATATATATATATATATATATATATATATATATATATATATATATATATATATACGCACACATATGAAAGACAAATCAGTTTTAGAACAATTAGCTCAGGAATCAACAAAAGAAAAATTTCTTCAGTGACTAAAATTTACTGACAAACAAAAATACAAGTGATTTTACTGTTGAATTTTTTCTGAATTTTTAAATAAATTTATTTCCCAATTCCATAGTTATTGTCTAACGTGTTTATTATTGAATGAGTTTATTATACTTGGAATATTTGCATACAGCTTCATGACTGTCTGTGAGCCTTAATATTCTTTTCCGTATGATGTTCTAAAGTTATGATAATATGATATTTAAACTTTTCGAAGTCACCTTTTTAAGAGCGCTTTCTGGCGGGTCTCCATAGACCCGGAAAAAATGCTCCGTGACTCTGTTTTTAAAATCTGGCCCTTTTGTGCGGCGGAAGGAGACTGGTGATTACATTTCTGAGGAAAATATCCCATCTTGGACAAAAAACAATATTATATTTGCGGGGAATTACAAATGCAGGTAAACTTAGTTTATTGATTTTTAACATTATGGGTTTTTGCATGGACGTTGCCTTTCCTGTTGGCCAGAATCTAGTCAGCTGATAAATAATGTCTGTTACATCTACACTTTATAGGTATGGAGGCATCATTTTTTTATGGTCACTGACTTGTATGAGCGCTAGCATTTTCATTAAGTGTCAGAAGGACTTGCCAGTATTGTAGATTTTAATACGTCATTTTCGTAGCAATTATCAAGATTTCCTGAATCAGAGTGTGAGCTTCTCTGTCCTCTTTCTTGCTTTGTATCTTTTATTTACAAATATACAGAAATACCCTTCCTTTTTAATAATCCATCCATATCCTGGGTAAAACTTTCATACATTAAAGACTTATTCTCGTTTAGTTTCACATACAACCAACAGCATTTTCACCAAAGATTCTTCAGCTATATATGGGTGAATAGAGGTCAAGAGGAACTGGGGGTATTGCGCTGCTTTCATTTTCAGTTTAAAAGCTACAGAGACTCATACTTTTATGCACAGAGCTTACTTTGTTATTATTCTTAATTTATTGTAGCTAATATGACCTTTACTGCAGTAGTCATTTAATTTGCTGTTCGTGTTAAATTTAATAAGTAATTTTAAGACTTTTATAGCTAAATTCCGTGTGAATTATCCTCATATATGTAATAAACTTTCTGTGGTCAAGGGTATCATCTATATTTCCCTAAATATGTCCTAATGTAATACACGTAAAGACGGTATGAGGCCACGTGTCCTTGAAATAACCTATAAACTGACATTATTCCTGGGGTTCTACCTCTAGCAAAGATTCAGATACTTTAAAAATGTCACCTGGTGCAAAATCGACGAATAGGTTGAGAAAGGTGTAAAAGATGAAATTTCCCCCCACATCAAGCTAACTGAGAGTCCCAGCGCAGCTGTTCTCAGACAAATCGATTTGTGTCTCTGGATGACATTTTGTTCCGGCTATCATCAGATGCACCAGCCCTCTAACGAATATCTAAAATTAATCTGCTTGAGGTTGGGAGTCCTGGCTACTACAAGCATCTGTGCTCAGTGATAATGTTGTATAAACTCCCATTACTGTGACTGCAACTTCTTCAGATATCCTATACAAAATACGGATTTTTTTTTATTTAAAAGTATTCTATGTAAACGTTAAATAGTACTAACACTCTTTTTCCGATGAAATCTACTCTTTGTGCCTAATTTATTATTTATCAGTATTAACTTCGTCAATAGTTACAGGAAAATAGTTAGTTAAGGTAAGGGTAAAAAATAAAACAAGACTGTTACAAGTTGACAGATAGGATTCATGTGTTGGTAATTAAGCACAATGTAAAAGAAGTTCTCGAATTGTTAACAATCAATAGTTATCAATTTTCGAAAAAATTTCGTCATTACTATAAAATTTTTAACTTCAGAAAGACCTCAAAAGACAAATATATAAAATTAAATTTCATCATTGAATTAATTGACAAATCTTTGTATGTATATATATATATATATATATATATATATATATATATATATATATATATATATATATATATACTGTATGTATATATATATATAAATATATATATATATAGGTGTATTTTATTCATGAATTTTTTGAGCCATGCGAAAAGTCAATGATTTTCGGAGTGAAATTTGAAAGCGTTTCTCTGTATTCTATTACCAAACCAGATAGTCAATAAGCGATTTAATATGAAAAATATCGCTAATATTCTGCCGATATTTTTTGCGCATATTGTTACAACGAATCCATAAAAGATGCTTGATGATTAGTTTTTGCAAGTTGTATATATATATATATATATATATATATATATATATATATATATATATATATATATATACTATATATATAATATATATATATATATATATATATATATTTATATATATACAATATATATATGTATATATATATATATATATATATATATATATATATACATATATATATATATATATATATATATATATATATATATATATATATATATATATATATATATCAAAAAGAACAAGTATGACGGCCAGTGAAAAAACACATTAGCGCGAAAACATTGGAAATAAAAGTATGTAGAGATGAATACGTTTCATGGTCCACCTTCTGCTAATAATATATATATATATATATATATATATATATATATATATATATATATATATATATATATATATATATATATATATATATATATGCGTGTGTGTGTGTAAATATAAATACTGACTTGAAATTCAAGCTTCAAAGAATATGGTCCTCATTAGGAAGTAAGAGAAGGTAAAGGAAATACAGAAAGAAGGATCTCATTTATTACAAAAAAAAATTAATAAATCAATAAATAGATAAAAATGTATTAAAATTTAAGGGAATAGCATTGAACTTTTGAAGTTCGAATTGCGCGACGTCCTCAGTGAGGAGCATTTACTTCATATTGGTGCTGCTGTTCAGCGAATCTGGTTGCCCTACGCAGGAAAAGGGGACCGGCGATCAATTGTTAATATGAAAGATCTCTGTTAAAATACAACTTATGAAAAAGTGACAAACAAGAGACCATCCGTCGATGTTCCAAATCATAACTGTAATACACATGAAACAGAAACCTAGTACCACGAACTACTCTAGCTAAAAGATATATATATATATATATATATATATATATAGTTAACATATATATATATATATATATATATATATATATATATATATATATAATCTATATAAATATATGTATGTATATATATATATATATATATATATATATATATATATATATATATATATATATATATATATATATATATATGTGTATATACTGTATATCTACAACTAGGCAATCAGGAAAATATTAGGAATTAATTGGAAAGATAGGATATCAAATAACAGAATTAAAGAAGTAACGGTGGTGCAGCCGGTCGATGAGTATGTTAGGTTCTCACGCCGGAAGTGGCTATGCCATGTAATATAGAAGACAGGGAATAGTACGAGATACACCGGTGTGGGCTGCCCTTGGTAGGAATGGTAGAAGAAGGCCAAAGGAAGCGTGGTTGAGGACAATGAGGCGAGAAGCAGGAGATGATATATATATATATATATATATATATATATATATATATATATATATATATATATATATATATATATATATATATATAATATATATAATTTTTCTGTGGCATCTACGAGGATGCATAGGGCCTGATGAACTCACGCCACCACATGCTGTCCTGGGCTAACCTCAAGATTTCCCTACCATCATCTCCTGCTCTCGCCTCATTGTCCTCAACCACGCTTCCTTTGGCCTTCTTCTACCATTCCTACCAGGGCAGCCCACTGGTGTATCTCGTACTATTCCCATCTTCTATATTATGGTGAAGGCCACTTCCGGCGGGAGAACCTAATATACTTATGACCGGCTGCTCACTGTTATTTTTTAATTTGCTATTTGATATCCTATCTTTCCACTAATTCCTAATATTTTCCTGATTGCCTAGTTGTAGATATACAATATATACATATATACCTATAATATATATATATACATATATGTATATGTATATATATATATATATATATATATATATATATATATATATATATATACATACATATATTTATATAATTATATATATATATATATATATATATATATATATATATATATATATATATATATATAACTATATATATATATATATACAATATATCTACAGACTGTAACTGCACTGTATATGTAAGTGACATAAGTCCTTACATAAGTCCATATATTTCTACCTTAATAAAGGGTAAGCTCCAAAGAAATACAAGACAGAAGTCACTGCTGTGGTCAAGTTATGGAGTAGTTCGCTTTTCCTCTTTTTTAAAATAAGAAAATAGGTTCACGGTTCTACATAAATCTGCTGCAGATATCTAATGATCTTAGTAACCTCCCTGACTTTTTCTGTTTTTAATTTAATAATTCAGTGCTAATAAGGGTGAATGAATAAATAATTTTCTTAAATAATATTTCTTACGATATACCATTTTTTTTACCTCTGTCAAGCATCCTTTATAATGTCAAATGTGAATTATTTAAATGCATATATGTCCTGGAGAAGGGGTTAGCTTTAAAGAACAAAGTTCACTATACATTAGTGTAATATTGTCGTACATGTGAAGTAGATCCTTTAATGTATTTAAATCTGAGCCCTGTTAAAGTAGCCATGCAGGGGTCCAGGCGGCTAATTACAGCCTCCTATAGGATATCGAGAAACGGCTCTTTGTGCGTTGCCTCGTACGTTTGTTCGTTCGTTTGTTTGTGATGCTGGCAAATGAGATCTCAAGAGCTTAATTAAACCGATGGTAGGTCGCAGAAATAAATCGCCGGATGCAATTTCGTGGGTAATGTTGCAAATGCTTAAACTGATATTCTTGCTCTGTTGCTCTTCCGCCATCTCCAACCTAAGTCCACTGAACCCCGACAGGATTTTGGCTCATTGTATTTGGATTTTTTTTTAAATACTCGCATTATCTTTTGTATATCGTTGGTTCTGATGCTGAAGCTTACAGATATAGTTTCCGAATATCAATAGCGTTCTTTTTTCCAACTTTTTTTTATTAATCATTTCTTCTAGGTGTCTGAAATTCTCTCCATTTTAAAAGTCTGTCTTTGAATTTTTTAAGTTCTAAATCATGGCATAATACCTTAGGCAGCGTTATGTTGCGGTTCAATAACTTTAACTCTTTTTTTTTTCTTTAAAATATTAAATGATTCACTTTGCTCTCGAGGAAATGTTTTTGATTAGGTTTTAAACTTTCCATGCTTCACTAAACTTTTCATCACTTGAGGTATCCATTTCTTATATTTACTATGACTAAAGACTGGACTATAGAGTTAAAAAAATATTTGTTGTTGTCGATTGAAGGTTTTGTAGCCATTAGTTCAGATATTTTTTTTTTTACTTTTTGTTTGTAAGGCATCTGCCAAAGTCCAGTGAAAATGTCTCTATACATCGTCCATTTTTAAGGTATAATTCTGTAGCCTTTTACTTGGTAAACAACAGCACTCAAATAAGTTTCCCTTTTCTATTGGCGTTATTTTACCTAACCAATATTTTGTTATATTTCACAAGTCTGCACTCCACATTTTTCTTCAATGTTTAATTTTATATTTCTGAAAGAAATAGCCACCAGATTTTTTTTTATCAATGCATACTTTTTGTTGTAAATAAAACCTTAATAATACTTTATTTATGACCGTAATAGAACGAACTTTATACAAAGGTAGATCACGTGAAACGTGGTTTGTTGAGTTTGCAGTACTTCAATGTTATTCTTGCTAATAATAACAACCACTTAATGATAATGGAGCATAATGAAGTAATTTCTTTGGATCATTGCTTTATCATAATTTTCAAGGAACACTCATGGTAATTGCATATTGGTTCCAGGTGAGAATATTTAATTCTATTTTACCTCTCCCTCTATTATCAATAAAAAGCTGTTTCATGATTGACTGAGGTAACGTGCCATAATTCGATCTGAGGGTCATATAAGTTCTCGGACTTGTTCAGATGAAAGAATTGCAATTATAAAATTTTTGGGGTTACTGCATACTACAGTAGGACTGTACATACAAACCAAAGAGTTCCCTTCATTGCATCACAGGTGAAATCTTTCACAAGTCACAAGGTGCAAGCAAAATCTCAAATGGATACGAAGGAACGTCACACGGTCATTAAGGGTCTGCAAGAAAGAGGCAGGACCCTTAAGTAAACCCACTGAAACAGATAGTGAGGACTCCCCTTCTTATTCCGCCATTAAAAAGTGGGCTGCTGGGTTTCAGTCAAAACAGGGATATCAGAAAAACAATGGTCTTTGATCGGAATGTTCAAAAACATCAACCACTAACGAAAAAATGGGTACCTTTTATTATCAAGTTTTAGAGACTATCGAACAAGAATACTGCCACCGAAATAGAGTGATCTTCATAATTTGTACAGGTGTTTAGTATCCCTGAATAAGCTGTAAAGCAATATTTTGAAATACGATTCAAAGATTCCAAGCAAGCAATGCAAGCATTATAGTACTTCATATACCTAAAAAAAAGTAAAGAAAGCGGTGTCTGTCTCTACATTGCTGATTGCCTATGTATTTTAGGATTCTGAAGGTGTTATCATGATAAACTATTTGGTAAAGGATCAACTCATTACTGGGGAGTGTTACCTCTCAGAACTGGATAGTCAGTAGAAAAATCAAAGGAGAAAGAAAGTTAATACCTTTTGGCCCATGCTTTCCAAGCCTGGCAAGGTCTAACTTATCTTGCTGTCTGTACTCAAATCACACCTGAATGGCTACTATTTCAGGAGTAATAAGGATACCGAGGCATATTTATAGATCCAGGAGTCCAGGATACAGTAGCAATTCTCCTATTGCGCATTCTGGGTGAGGATAAAAGATATTTGTATGGCCACCATAAGTTAGAATAACTTGAATACCCGTCTTTAAAACTACTAACTATTCCAGACCAAAAAGTGAATCCTTGTAAGGTTTGATTAGATGTTATCAATTATTCTACAATGATGAACATACGCCCTTCATTTCAAAATCAATATATTATTCAAACGAGAGAGAGAGAGAGAGAGAGAGAGAGAGAGAGAGAGAGAGAGAGAGAGAGAGGAGATCATTAAGCGATTGACAATAGGGCAATGTCTGCTAAACCGTGCGACAGGAAAAAGAAGCAGAAAACGTGATGTGGAGGGAAAGGCCAGAGAAGGGGGGACTCGTTAAAACCTTCCTCTGCTCTCTATTGGAAAACAATAATTGACTCTTACACCGATATGAACTCCCGGGTCAGCGAACGACTGCGAGTCATTGGGTTAATCAGTAATAGTTTGAAATTCTCCCACGTCAGTTTTATTGGCAGACGGTTACGAGTTTTTCACAAGTCGGACAAAAAGAACGAAAAACGGAAAAAAAGGAGTTACGAAAAGAAAATATAATTCAGAGTGCGACTTTTCTGTTTCGAGACCACCGACTTTAATCTTGAAATGATATTTTGATATTGAGCGTATATATATATATATATATATATATATATATATATATATATATATATATATATATATATATATATATATATATATATATATATATATACATATACAGAGAGAGAGAGAGAGAGAGATAAATATATATATATATATATATATATATATATATATATATATATATATATATATATATATATATATATATATATACATATATATATGCCATGAAATATTTTCAATGAAAACAAGTTCATCTGATAAAAGAGTATAAAAACGCCAGAATGTAGAAAATTAATACTCTAATTTCCAGAACAACTGTCTCCTTCTGCAGGCAGGCAATTACCTGGTTCTCCGAAATTATAGAATTAACTTTTTCTACATTTTGGCATTGTTATGAGCTCCTTTTATTGTATATATATATATATATATATATATATATATATATATATATATATATATATATATATATATATATATATATATATATATATATATATATATATATATATATATGTGTGTGTGTGTGTATGTATGTATGTATGTATATATAATTTGTTTAAAATTCCATGAAAGGTTCAGATGGCATCAACCTAATCTACTACGATGGGCAAAATGTCCATTTGCGTTCCCATTCCAGATTCAAGGCTAGTTCAGAAGCTGTGATAAGTCGAAAAGTTAGGAGACAGCTGCAGGTGTTGTGAATGCATTCATTAGATCATACACACACACACACACACACACATATATATATATATATATATATATATATATATATATATATATATATATATATATATATATATATATATATATATATATATATGCACATACACTAATAACACACACATTCATATATATATATATATATATATATATATATATATATATATATATATATATATATATATATATATGTGTGTGTGTGTGTGTGTGTGTGGGTGTGTGTGTGTGCGTGTTTGTGCCTGCACTGCACAAAAAACATGCAAATCTTGTCAGATATCCCGCATATTTTATACTTTAACAAGTCTTGCCTACTTTGCGAAAAAATTCTATCGTTTGGATTGGCAATGAACCCATATTCCAGGAAACATAAACTAGGAAAGACGAAGAAAAAATAAAGGCCAAGGCGTTATAATTGCATAAAGCTGTTAAATTATCAAGGCCTTATTTAGAAAGAACAAATTATATATAGTCATAACGAGCATTATGAAAGAGCAGAACACCAGTTTTCTTGTAACAGACTGCACGACAATTCTCTGTAACACCAATTTTTTCAGTGTTTCGCCTAAAAGAAATTACAAATCACTTCTGTACTCTTCAATTGCGGCTAAATTATGAGGGATTATGCAGACTATTTGATCGTGTCCTGTTAATTCTATTTCCGGCAGTGTAAATACATCGCTTCGTCATATAACACTCCTTAGCACGTTCCTTTGAGATGTATAAGTGATGTATAGACGCATGTCATGATCAATGTGGTGAAAATTTCTCCCTCTCCTTTCTTCACGATGAATAAAACTGAATTATGTATAGATGTTGTGATTCATTTGCCATATGTATCTATGCTTTTCTTATAAGTTGCATGGCAGTTGTGACTTCTGTAAAACGTGTGTATGTAATAATTTTATGAAGTATTTTATTAACGCTTAATGATGTAGAAATACAGAGGAAATGATAACTGTTCCACTTCCGGATATATAACAGAGTGGATGCATTTTGGTGTGAATATTTGCTTCGATTTCACATAGAAAAATAATGTTTGTATGCTGATATGAATAGCCGTTTTTTTCTGAAAGAAAAAGTATATATATTTTCATCAATGGTTTAATTCTTGATTATATATCTGATCTGTATTTCACTGATTTGTTGTTTATTTCCATCTATAAATCAACCTATTTCTTTTAATTGAAGAAACATTATTACATTGATAAAAATACCTCTAAATATTTCGAGATGGGAAGTAATTGGTTCACATATTTCTCGCTCGAGGTAAAGATAGGTAAAAATTCCGAAACGCGCAGAAAAAAATAAGAAATTTTAAAATAAAAAATGACAATTCCTTTACAATCTGGCGGTAAAAAGAGCTTTAATAGATTCTTTGGCTAATGAAATTTTCAGAATGTCACTAAAGCCCTTTATTGTCATTTATGAATAGCGTATGAAATGCGAATCTTTGTTTTTTCGTCTTTGTAATTTTCGTTTCATATCCATTAAGATATATCATATAAAATGTTTCCCTCTTTTAGGTAATACCATAATTATTCTCTCCGTCGATATAAGTTGGTTCAATATCTCCCTCTATTTTAATGTAATATCTCCCTCTATTTTAATGTAATATCTCCCTCTATTTTAATGTCTGTCTGCGGGTCTGTTTCTCTGTTCTTCTCGCATGTGCATAATCCATATCTTTCTTCTTGTCTGTTTTTCTGTACACGTCGCATTTTTCTCTGCACTTGCTTACCTACAGTTGCTCTATTCCTCTTTGCCTATTCTTTGCTCTTGTCTATTTAATTCTCTTACTTGTTGTTTTTCTTGGTAAGTTCAACCCTGCCCACGTTTTTCTCTTCTTTTATTTGAACCGATAACAGACATTGTTGTTTTACACTTTCTTACATCCATCATATTTGTTTTTCTCCAACATTAAAGGAATTCTCAGTATGGCACTGTAGTTATGCAATAATCTGCTCATCAAACAATTAAAATTGCTATTTTCAGTTATGTAACATAAGCCCTATCATCTCTGTGAGTGATTATGTATGTCCGAAGAAAAAATTTATTTCAAAATTACCGTGTATACCTGAGTAATATGAACAGTTAATTTCAGCTGACAAAGACCAGTTTGTTTTATTCCGTTAGCTCTAACACAGTTCTGAGTTCGATTATCACTGAGCAGAGCAATGACGATCAGGCAAGGCTGATATTCAGGTATAACTGCAGAATAGTGGTTTCTCAACACAATAGATATTACTACGATGGCTCCAGCTGATTAAATATTTAATAAAAATGCAGGAATACTAATTTCATCAACTTACAGATTTCGAATAAAAGAAAGCAGATTTTGCTTATTAAGTCCTTGCATGTTGGAAAATTTTATGGCATTTATTACTCTTCCATTTTTATGAACTTAATTATTGTACCGTATTCGAAAAAGGAGTATGCGATGGCTCTGAAATACTTTTTGTTTAGTTACTTTTAGCTAAGAAGATAGAAAAGTAAAAGGAAATAGGTGATGAAACCAGCCTATCTGAGCGAGAACTAGTAAATTTAAAGAAGATGAAATATTTCACGTATACTTTAATAACTACAGACAGGCTTTGATTGCAGTAGTTTTGTGTAAAAGAGAGAGAGAGAGAGAGAGAGAGAGAGAGAGAGAGAGAGAGAGAGAGAGAGAGAGAGAGAGAGAATCTCGTGGATTCATATACCAAGGAGTTGGGAGATACGACCTTATCCCCGCAACCTCCTCCCCACCCCAGCCTGTCCCAACCTACTTACTGTGCCTCCACTCCCATTGCTCATCGCCCAACCATACCTTCCAAGATCGTACGCTTGTTTCCGATGTACTTAGGCTCCAAGGAGCAGCTCTATAGAGGTTGTAAAAGCAGCATTACCTCCGGTAAGTCTGGCCATAAAACCGCCCAACAGCTAAATTTGATGCTGAACGAGGAGTGGAGGGGCCAACCAAAGAACGTGGATATTCAGGCACCCTCCCCGCCTCCCCCCTCGCCCTCCTCCTTCTCCTCTTATTCCTCATCCTTTCAAATGATGGCCTTCTCCATCTCACACCCCAGCCTACTCCCCAGCCCCCTTCTCCTCGTTCCCCTTCCACTCCCTTCACACACATTCCCATCTCCTACCGAGTCTCCTATTTGTAAAGAAGAATCATAAAATGATAGAGATATTTGCCATCAAGGAGCCCATTCTTCCGTCGCTGTCCATTCATAAACACGGTGCCATTCGACTTTTACGCTCAATATTACCGGCCAAATAAGGCCTTTGCCATGGTGATTTATGATTGAGAGAAAGAACATGTGACTGACAAGCTCTCTCTTGATTTTTATTCCAGGGGATGCCGTTGGAGCTTCTTTTTCTTTCTTCTTCGTAATCACCATCGCTGAAGAAGGTAAGTAAATATACAATGAGGTGATAATTAGCCAATAACTCTTTTTAACGATTGTTGGTCTGACAGGCAGACAGATTAGCAGTGTTTCCTTACCAAAGATGAATGGAAGTTGTTACGCTAACATTCTCCTTTAAGAAAGTATGCAAATACACGTAAGTATGCATAAATATATGTAAGTATGTAAACTCAAATTATATGACTTTTAAACGTTATGTTTACGCCAGTATTCATGTGGGCTATTTTGTTTGTAAACATTTTTCTTTGCATATAGCCATACTTTGTTTCCTTATAGTTAACCTTACTTATTTGTATGAGGACAAGTAAATGTAAAGAGAATTACATAGGGCTGTTGTATGTGGCATCATACATAATTACATGAAGTATCGGAAAAAGAGAACGAGATTTTTAGGCCCCATGATAATAATGTGTCTAAAAGACTACATGTTAGCAGAGGGTCGTCCCGTGATATCCGAGCCGTGTAAAGTAGACTCCATATATTTTACGAGCACTTCGCTCATTTGGATTTTGGTGGGTGGGTTTATTCGCCTCTTTTAGAGCTTTATAAAGATTTTATTACGGCGGGCTTCCTTGCTGCCTAGCCTTTTCTCCTGGGTGGTATCGCCGCTTTTATCTACTTGAGTATCCCCATTTTCTGCCGAGACTTCTTGTTGCTGGTGTTTGTTTCCTCTGATACGCTGCTTCAGTTACTTTGCTCAGAATCAGCGCTGAATCGCGTTTAAAGGTCTTTTTAGTAGGGTTGTCTTGGTTGCGTGTAGACCTAAATCTATTCTTTTAACTGTAAAGTTTTCACCTCGCCGTTTCTTCAAACCTTGCTCCTATCAGTACAAGTCTTAACCCTCCGATGTTATCTCTACTACTTTCCCTATGTCTCGTAGTTGAGTTAGTGAAAACGCCTGTATACCCACGCGATTTAAGATAGAAAAAAAGTACTTCAGTAAAGACAGTAATATATCTAAATACGTCTATTTCTTAAAAATCCTTATATATATTATATATATATATATATATATATATATATATATATATATATATATATATATATATATATATATGTGTGTGTGTGTGTGTGTGTGTTTGTTTATGCATGTATGTATGTACACATACAAACACACACACATGCACACATACACACATACACACACACACACACACACACACACATATATATATATATATATATATATATATATATATATATATATATATATATATATATATATATAAATATATATATATATATATATATATATATATATATATATATATATATATATATATATATATATATATATAATCGCTAGTGTGACAAAACATGATTATTCAAATAACAGATATCCAGGGTACAAAAGTATTCAATGAATTTTCATAAAAACATTAATTTGCCCGATTTTTCTTCTCTCTCTTTTCCTCTGCCTTCTGCCTCTCTCTCTCTCTCTCTCTCTCTCTCTCTCTCTCTCTCTCTCTCTCTCTCTCTCTCTCTCTCTCTCTCATATATATATACACAATGCCAGTGCAGCAACAGTCATATATGTAGTACTCTGAGATCCAATTACCGAGCTTTTATATTAGGCAGTGTAGAAAGAATTGTAAAAATGACAACGCCGCTCTTAATGCAATTAGCCATTTTTGGGATGGTGGGCGGAACTTGGAAAGGAGCGCGAGACAGATTCCTGAATGGGAGTATTGCCAGAGGAGCTCAAATGCCGATAGAATTGATCGGGAATACGATAATATGTCGGGAATGCGCTAATGATATCTACGGAATAGTGTTGGAGTGTTAAGGAGCGAGACGGGCTTTGCGACTAGATCTGGATACCTGTCTACAAGCATTATGCACCGAGACCAATATACACATACAGACATACATACATAAACACACACATGTAGAACACACACACACACACGCATATATATATAGTATATATATATATATATATATATATATATATATATATATATATATATATATATATATATATATATATATGTGTGTGTGTGTGTGTGTGTGTGTGTGTATGTATGTATATATATAATCAGTCACTATAATGGGAAAGTTTTGAATAAAAAATCAATAACATTTAATCGGGATTGGATAACAAAACATTTCAATACCGATACCAAAAGAAAAAAGATTTTGAATCGTAAATTCTGACACAAATAAACATTTGAGTACAATGCCCATAGTCAAAAGATTAGACTTTTCTGTCAGTTTTATTCCTGTAAGATGTAATTTTATTTAAAGAAACATATATTGATTAATAAGTAATAGAGGCAAACATCTCTATTAAAATGCGATGTAATTTGTTAAAGGAATAACTGCTATATGCCAAATGAGAATCATGAACATGTGGAGTGCTTCGGGTAAAATACTCTACGGACTCTGCTACCCATATTTAACTTAGTTTCCAGCCTCCTCTGTTAGACCTGCTCCAAATCCTCCTTCCCTTTATTACGCCATCGAAACCTTTACATTTCCCTCGACCCTCTGCTCCTGGCAGGTTCATCTGAAGCCCTTTCCACTCATTCTTACCTCATGTCCAAACCATCTCAGTCTCGATTCTCTTACCATGTCAATAATCTTTACCACTACATACTTCTAATTTCCTAATTTTTCAACTCCTTTATTATTAACCTAATAATGATAATAAATAAATTTTATTACCACAATTAAAAAGAAGATAATAATCACAGAAGGTGAAGTGCGTCCCAAATCGAGGTATATTGTTAGAAATAGTGATACCAGTTGATATGGCAATGGGTGGTGGACTTGTGGTCGTGTCTTAAATATTTGTGCCTTTCGCTCTTGTGTATAGGGAGCTGCAGTAATGTAGGTGATGTGAGTGAACTTTCATCTCTGTCTTATTTTACTTTTAAAATTTCAGTGATCAGTCACTGAAGATGCTGGCGCAATTCAAGAATAATGTTAACAGGCCCTTTACAACTAAACAAGATATGCACTATATTTCATATAATTATTGTAAAACTCAAATGTATACTCATTTTATTTGTTTTCCTCTCCAGACATGGCATGCTAAGCTTCAGTAAAGGTATAAAATACAAGAAACAACAATGACGATAGTTCTGTAATAGGCGCAATAATGTCGTAATATTAACAACGACTTTAACTGGCTGAAACAGCATTTTTATCCTGATAATTAACTGTATCCCCTAGTCCCTTATTGTGAAATAAACAGAATTATTTGGACCAATACCTAATAATAACATGGGAAGGTGAACTAAAAATATAAAAAAAACTAATAAAAAATGAGGAGAATACATTAGGAGTCTGTGTAAACATTTGGAATACTTGAAGGAATTCAATAACTGATGACCTAAGTTATTTTATTGAGCAGAATGTTTAGTATTTACAAAAGAATAGTCTCCAGCTTTCCTTCTTTCAAAATCAGCTTTGTGAGAGATAACATTTTCTTCCTTTGTTAACAACCCTAAAGTATCTTTACACAGAGCATTTTAATTGACTAACAGTGGTTTAGATTTTTTTTTTTTCATTTTATCCAGATTAAATCATATACTCGTAATTTAGTAAGAATGTACTTTCACAAACAGGAATAAATGATAAAATTGGAATAACGATCAACGATATTTAACGCTATAATACAATGAGCACAAAACGATTTTCATGCTCAGTAAAGTAAGATTAAATAGAAATAGCTAGCAAACGCTTTAAGAAATACAACGCTATAAAACAAAGAGAAATATGCAGCACACGGAATAACATGAACAGAGGGAAACGTAAGTTTCGGGAAATTGGGAAAAGCACTCAAAAGCGTTTGCATAATGCTTTGAAGAACAAAAAGGAGAATAAATGTCTTTTCTGGAAACTTTTCGTAATGTATGATGCAGATTTGGCAGTAATGGCACTCAACCTACATTCTCTGAATGTCCTCGGGCTGTTTGGTTTACGCGATGGAGCACTGCTGCAGAAGGAAGATAGGGAATAGGAGAAGTGAAAGCATAGGAGAAACAGTGTGGGTAGGATAGAAAAGATAAATAAGGAAAAGAGTAAAAGGGAAGAGAAAACAGATGAAGGAATAGATAAAGTTCAGCAGAAACGAAAAAGAGACTTTTTGTCGTGCGATAATGGATGGCAGGTTCCTCCTCAAAATATCGCATATAAAGATGATGTTTTGGTGGGTTCAGAGACGCATTGGTTTTCTTGAATACTTACGGTACTTTTTGCCCCGCTGTGCTGGGATGATGTCTAAGAGCTTGATCTTACTCTCTCGTCACTATGACTTTTCCGGCGCTAGACTTGACGCAGCGCCTGGCTTTTTAAAATCTTGGGTTTATTTCCCCCCTTTTTTTTTCTTTGCTCTGTAACATGAAGGTTGGGAAACCTTCTCTTCTTCATTTGAAATGCTTAGTTGCAGTGGTTTCCATTTACGTCATGTTGTAAATTCAAAAACTGAAACATCGTCTGTGAGCTCATTCTTATTTTACTTTATACATTCATGGGTAAGTCCGATTCGAATTACTAAGATGGAATTTCAACCTTAATTTTACAGTTAACCTCTCTCTCTCTCTACTTTCTTTTGTCGATGATCACAACATTTTTACAAATTCTGCTATTCCGTTCCTATCATTAGACATCCATCCTCTTTTCCCGTTAAAGCATTAATTTGTTCATTTCGGAAAGCGACATTGAAAACTGTTTGCTGCAACTCTTTTACTTTCGACTTCCAGTTTCATGGAATCGGTTCGTTTGGCGGTGGACCATTTCAAATATTCATTTTCTGTGGTCTCTTCCTTTTGAGATTAGAATTTAATCGAATTTGCTCATTCACCGAAAAGCAATTCAAAGCACCCTTTTATCTCTCCTACTCTCTGACATTCGGTTTGAACGAATTTAAAGATAAAAAATTCTCCCTCAACAAATGACTTTCATTAAATACTTCACTAAAGGTGATTCAAAAAATTTAATAAGCTGCATAACTTTAATTCTTTTGAAACTATTTCATATTCTCTTTTCCTTTAAAGCCTGCCAGATACACGGAGGCCCCCGTGAAGACTATTGGCACTCCTGGAATGTTAATGATAAAACTCAGTTAACCATGTCTTCTTAATTTGAATACCTCCCCCTTCAATTTTCGTCAGGCGATTTGTCCCAAGAAAAGCAGAGGAATAGAAAGAGGAAATCCGAAAAAGAAAATAGGGTAGTATTTTTTTCATTTGAGTATAGTAACGTATACAGCAATGAATCAGCGACAATGCATAAATACAGTTATGAGTGTTTAATCAACAGTCATGAAAGTGTAAGCACATGAGTGATGTCATTTAAAAAAGATACCCTTTCTTACATAATTGTTTGATTATATTTAACAATTTATGTATCTGCAAATATATACATAGCTTTATCAACACGAATATACAAATAAACAGACAAACCTATTTGACAAAACAAGGATTATACGTTATGTTACAGAGAGGCAAATTGGTATAACTGAACATAGAAAGTCTTACAGAATTTTGCTAATAATAAAAAAATATAAAAATATTGAGGATTATTAACTGAACAATAAATAGTGACAGAAATGAAAATGATGATTAGTAATGACTTATTGGAGCTATGCCAGCAAATAAATAAGCATCCCGGATATCTCTGAATAAGGGATAATTCCAAACAACGGACAATGTCGAATTTAAACCCAAAATGTATGTTTTAGTAATGTAATCACTATCTATTAATAGTTTATTCGCTCAGATTATCATTACTTTGACTATCAGTCCTATTCCTTAACAGATTCCGGCTTTGGATAAGAGCAATATTTAAAATATGTCTCAAATCGTAAACAAAATATCCCCATAACGAATTAAGTTTAAAGCGCTGCCTATATCTCTACGAGGGCTGCCCCCACCCCCCGATTCATGTAGCGCCCATATAGGACTGTTTTAAATTTTTTTTTCTTATCTGAAGTTTGTTTTTATTGTAGTTGATATATTAATAATAATTATTATTATCAATACAATATGACAGGATAAACGATAAAAAAATATCTTATTAAATCCATTATAATTTCCCTAGAGGCTGAAGATTCTATCAAAATTTATAGCAGATATTAAAGGATCATGACATTATGATTATTATTAACACCAATACATAAATATCATGGGTTAATTACCTCCAGTAAAATTCACTCTATCAATAAACTTATAAATTTAATTTGATATAAAAGATGGAAAATAAACGATATATTGCATTCCCTGATTATCTGACTTATCACCAAATAGACCAGGTATCAATTTTGATTTTTCCGTGGCAATCGTAACATTTACCAAATATATGATACTGTGCGCGTATACGAATGATTCATGAATAACGCCCTCGGACTCACCGCAAGAATATCGTTGGCCCAACCAGGAAGGTTTGTTAGCCGAGTCGTTGAGCATAGGCGTAAACAACAAAATCTTATTGCCATTATAACCAGTATATACGTGTGTGTTCATGCATACACACACACACACACACACATTGCCATATATATATATATATATATATATATATATATATATATATATATATATATATATATATATATATATATATATATATATATATACCTGCATCTACGTATTTTTGCATGAACATACATATATACTAAAATTATAATATGCAATAAGACTTTTCGGTTGTTTACGCCTATGTGATTCCAACGACTCCGCTGTTTAAACCTTGCTGGTTAGGCCTGCGATGTTCTTGCTTACTTAATTGAGTCCGAAAACGTTATTCATGAATCACCATGCTCATGAGAATATCATATATTTAGTAAATATATGTTAGCATACATATTATTGTTACACATTAATATTATGTCACACACACACACACACACATATATATATATATATATATATATATATATATATATATATATATATATGTGTGTGTGTGTGTGTGTATGTATATACAGAGTGCTTCAATAAAAAGTTACTCTACATATAAATAAATGTCCATTTCATTTCATTTGTATCTTTTGAATGATTTCCTAAGAGTACACATACGCATACTGGGTCCCACACATTAATAAACATATATATATATATATATATATATATATATATATATATATATATATATATATATATATATATATATATATATATATATATATATATATATATATATATCTGAAGCAGTAATGCACATACTCTAAGTTGAAACTGTTTTCAAGGTGCAATATGACTAGCAAGGGACATTTTCTTGTCACGATTAACTTCTATTTATGTATTTTAATTTCCGAGCAAACAATGCAAATTACTCTCAGGGTAATATCTGAATTTACTGCTATCAGATTATAAAAAACAAAATAGAAATATTTTGCTACGTCACGTAAGTTATTTAGAGTACTAGAAATATCATTAACAAACATTCAAGAGTTCTCGGTCTCCAAACTAAAATTAGATATCTCTCAATAATCTTATTCCAAATAAAAATAAATAAGACATGATGTAAAATATAATAGGACATCCACGAATTCATATCTCAGATTTTACCTCATATTCTAGAATTTTCGTACCTCAAGATCTGCATCACAAATTGTTAAATAAAAGATCAGTGAATTAAGTGCCAACGACTGGTACTTCCACATCAGGTATAAAATAAACCAGAAATTCTGAATTGTTCATTATGTTAAATATTAAACCTCTCCAGATGTACTCTCATTCGGGGAAGGTCCGTACATAAATGTTAATAAAAAGTGTCTACATTAAAATTGAATTGTTCTTTTGAATATATATATATATATATATATATATATATATATATATATATATATATATATATATATATGTATATATATATATATATATATGTATGTATGTGTGTGTGTGTGTGTATATATATATATATATATATATATATATATATATATATATATATATATATATATATATATATATATATATATATATATATATGTATATGTATATAGATATATATATATATATATATATATATATGTGTGTGTGTATAATAAATAGATAGATAGATAGTGATTAAAAGCCATATATTTCGCTGACCTTTTATGTGACAAAGAGCTATGGTAAGGATGTCCTACGTCGCGTCTAAAATCCCAGTTTAGGATTCGCTGTTATCGAAAAAAAAGAGGAATATTCCGTATACAACAGTTGTAGACGAACGAGACGTTACGATGCACATCAAAAAACATTTACAGGAGCAAAGCATGGCATCCATTTGGGTATCTGTGCACCTCACGCCGTGCACTGTAGGCATTAAGGTTCTTTGCAGCAACCCTTCAGGCCGCAGCTGCAAACCCTTTCATTCCTTTCACTATATCTCCGTTCATGTTATCTTTCTTCCATCTTACTTTTCACTCTCCCCTAACAATTGTTTCATAGTGCAAGTACTAGTATTTCCTGCTGTTACTCCTTTAAAACCTTTTACTCTCAATTTCCCTTTCAGTGCTGAATGACCTCATAGGTCCCAACGCTTGGCCATTGGCCTAAATTTCATATTATAATTTAAATTTTCTTTTTAAAAAATGAAGTTAATCTGCAAGATGGAAACAAAAACAAGATACCAAAATGTGAGGAAGAAAAGATACGAGAGCGTATCGTCCAAAATCTCTTATTTTCGTCTCGTTGCTTTTTGAATAGACACGTCAAACACTGTGTGATGAACGACCTTTTGATCATTTACATATGAATGAGCGATCCGCTTCGGAGGATGCCATTCATCAGCCGAAATGAATAAATGTAGACGAAATATGAAATGTTAGTCGTCCGTCTTTCGAATAAAATTGTTTATGTGATCAGTCTTGGTTACTCTCGCAAAGTCACAATGACGCTTTTAAGATTAAGGGACGATTTTTTCTAATTGTTGACTCTGTTTCGCTTTGACTTTGTTTTTTTCTATTGCATCTCTTTACCGTATCTATATGTTTTTTTTTGTCTTTTTACTTATTGCTTTATTTTTCAGTGGTATACCGCTTTATGTATTCTGAATACATCAGTTTAATAATAATAATAACAATAATACTAATAATAATAATAATAATAATAATAATAATAATAATAATAATAATAATAATAATGATTATTATTATTATTATTATTATTATTATTATTATTATTATTATTATTATTATTATTATAAGAACTAATGATGGGAATTTTGCCGGTGGGATAATTATGCTTATAAAACTTACACTGGAAAACTAAAAAATATAAATGCAGTTTACGGTTGCAATCATATAATTGTAGGATCGTAGGATTCCTCTCCTTTTACGCAGAGGAAAGCGGTTACCCTTTGATTAAAGAGGAAAAAGCCTAATCCAATAAAAATGATTACATTGCATCTCTGCAATACTGTGTATTGTATAATATTTTTCCTTGACCTTCGTACAACTAAAATACAGTATTTATTTACGAAAAATTTGAAAATTTTCGTTAATCTTGTCCTAAGTTACTTTCAAGTTTGTAAATAACTATGAAACGGCTTGTGAAACTCTAGATGATAGGTTATTCATATCTCATTCAAAGTTTCACGTCATTAAAAAGTTCAGCAAACGAACTGAATGATACCAGGTCATGGAAAATTTAAGTTGCTGACCATTAATTTCTGTCTGTAACATGCTTAGTGGGTTTCTTTTTATCCATTTTGACTTCTTTTTGCAAATAAAGCAACAATAATGATTGTGACCTTGTGTGAATAACGTTTCATGTACAGTAACAACTGCATCTCTTGACGCTTCTCTTCTATCAAAAGACCATCTGTCCCTGCCTTTTCAGAATGTTCCAATTTCAGAATCGTGCTTGGGAGAAGATGGAATGTGATTTCAAATACTGAATGGGTTGCCTGCACGTGCGTCCCTCTAATCTTGTGATCATTAGTTCCTAGAACAATTTTAAGATAGAACAGAATTGAATAGAATATGGAATTTAGGCCAAAGGCCCAGCTCTGGGACCTATGAGGTCGTTCAGCTCTGCCACGGAAATTAACGGTAAAAAGGTTAGAAAGGTGCAACAGGAGGAAAACCTTTCCGTTGCACTACGAATCAGTTGTTAGGAGTGGGTGGAAAGTAAGATGGAGGAAAGAATATGAACGGAGGTACAGCGAAAGGAATGATAGGGGTTGCAGCTAGGGGCCGAAGGGAAGCCTACAGTGCACCACCGAAGTCTAGATAGCCCAGGAAAAACTATAGAAATTTCAATCTATATCCTTCAACAAATGAGCTACATCTGACAATTTTACCAACGATGGTTCCTTTCGAAAGCATCAAAGGTTTCTGTGTACTATAGTGTTAAGACGTCTTCCCTATATGGTGCATGAAGCACAAAGAAAATCTTATAATGGTTTGAGCATTTGAAGTTTCAAGGGGAAAAAGCTTTGTGAGACTAAGAGGCAAGCTTTATTTCTTCTTTTTCAGCCATAACTCACCGGTGACAGCTGCTTGGCAAGTGAGGTCGATCAATATAAATTTTCAATATTCACATCGTTTAAGAACAAGAGCAATAATTTTTCAGTTGTACGTCAATCCATTAAACATCCTTGGGACCTTTCTATTATTTTGTTTTCAGCCGTATGTCTGCACGTTTGCTTATTATTCATGAGACAGCTCAGAGTAAAGAAAAAGGGGAATTTATAACTGTACAACTTCAGTCGTAAGATGGGATCTCCCCTTCATTTCCTGTTTTTATTAGTTTGTTTTTCTTAGTAAGCTTTGTACATGTCTCATACACACAGACACACAGACACACACACACACCACATAATATATATATATATATATATATATATATATATATATATATATATATATATATATATATATATATATATATATGTATGTATATATATATATATATATATATATATATATATATATATATTTATTTATATATATATATATATATATATATATATATATATATATATATATATATATATATATATATGGGAAGTAAATTTATAAATAAGTCTAAAATATAAAAATTATTTACAATAGCATTTTGTCTTCTGTCAGATGTTGTCAATAATTTTTGAAATGCACAATTATGTTTATGCACCAGATGATTTTGAACATGATCTGCGCAGTCCACCTCTGTTATGGAAGATATATACAGACGGAACGCTGACCCGAGACGGGGAAAGGGCTAGACGGGGGATTATTATATACCTCCTCCCCTCCACCCAGGAAACTGTCAGTTCCAAACCCTTTCAACCGTTGGAAACTTGGCCGTCCTAGTTCTGGTAGGATTTCGACATTTCCGATTCTATAGTTCCAGGTTCCAGCTCGGGCCGCGTGGCGGCGAAACGACTCTAAGGACCTTCTGTAACTGACTGCTAAGTGTTTGGAGAAAGCTCTCTCTAGTATCCAGCGTCAGGTTTTTATTCCAATATCGCTCCCAGACGCGCTCCGCACTTTCTCTCTCTCTCTCTCTCTCTCTCTCTCTCTCTCTCTCTCTAACAGCAGCCCAGAACGAGAGTGAGTCGTGCTGCCAGAGGTCCTGGTATCATTTTTTTTAAGTCATAGGACTGTCCCATGGAGAATTTCGTGGGTTTTTACCGCACGAGTCATCAAAGTTTGCTAACAACATATAAAGATTTTAGTATTGTATATTTTTTGAGATTCCGGGAGGTATTAAACTTGAAGTTTCCTGTACCTAAATGTGTAAGTGGGGTTAGATTTATTGTCTATTTAACCTGAATGAAATTAATGTGGATATTTTCGGATGTTTTTTGTAATACCGAGAGTCAAGGCTCTTAGAACGATTAAAATCGCATATCTCATATCAGTAAAATTCCTTATTTATTTTTTTTATAAAATTATACGCGGCATTGAATATACAGTAAATACAACAAACATAAAGCTATTCAACAATACTACATAATATAAAATTATAATCATATTGTGAAGAAATAATAGACTTGAAGCCCATTAAGTCTGAAAGGAAAACGAATCCCTAGGTAGGAAAGGTTTAGAATCCAGTTTTCGAAAATTTTCTCATCTTGAAAGAAAACTCCGCTAATAGCAAAGAACGTACAATAATAAAAGTACGCAGAACTTTAAAATCTTACGAACAGTCCAATAATATTACTACGAGGAAGGAAGAGGCCATTAATAAGAGCAACGTAAAAACCAAATCCATTACAGCTTGTGTCATCATGAAATAAAATCCAGCCACCCACAACAGAACGACAAATTACGAACTGATCGGTGAATACGCCACGAAACTCAAGCATTCGAGGGGCATGATATCACCTCGCTCTTTGCCAACTCCGCCACCTCATAAACTTGAAAACAAGGCTGTATCCCTCTTATATATGTAAGGTTTTTGGCAGGTCATACATCAGGTCATATATCCTTGTTGTGGCTGATCACTCAGTATACAACATCCGGGCTCTACACTAAATCACCATTGAGAATTGACCATAAAACTTTTTACGAGAGCCGGGAGCGGCCAAACTTACAGGAGGCTGCCGCAGCGGTGAGCAATTCTTCAATGCAAGAAGAAGAAGAGGAGGAGGAGGAGGTGGAAGAGGAGGAGGAAGAGGGATAGAAAGAAAAATAAGAAACGGAAGAAGAAGAGAAGCAATACTTGATGAAAATCGCAATGGTGAGAAAAAGCAAAACAAGATCTTGAAGGGGAAATTAACAAAACAAATTATGATGATAACAAGGGAAAATAAAAGGTGATACAAAAGAGAAAAATATAAAAAATACAGTTATTTTATATACATGTATGTATATATAGTATATATATATATATATATATATATATATATATATATATATATATATATATATATATATATAGAGTATATATATATATATATATATATATATATATATATGAATAAAAGCAAAGGCCCTGAAACAGAAATTTTAAAGCAAATCAAAGGTAAATAATCGAGTCTGTGTACATAAACAGTAGACCTTATTACTCTTAAAATATGGTATTTATATATGTATATAAAACACGCGTCATAACATAATCATCCCCTTTGAGGAGTCGATAACTCTGGCACCTATGACGACAGATAACACCTAATAAATCACTGGATCAAAGTACATCAAGTACACAGATGATGACATGCGTATAAAAAAACAATGGTAACTAAAATATTCGCAAATAACTTTCAGATATAATTTCCAGGCAATTCAAAAACAAAACAAAAAGTGTCAGCCGTTTTTCCTTATCTCCATCTTAATTAGGAAATCAACTTCGTACTCAGTGATGTAATGGCAAAATTTACAGTAACTTAAAGGTATATATATATCTCCAGTAGCTAAAGCAGTCCTATTAACAATTTTACAATTTTATATGACAAAAAATTTTGACAGTAAAGTTTGATAAATCCTTTATACTTTTCATATGCAACAATTTCTTTATTTACTTGCATGCAACTTTATGTGATGCGCATTAAGCATGCCAATACATAACATCCCTCCAAGTGTAAATAACTCCAGTTTTAATTCGTCCGTATCTAATGCGCTTAATCTGAATCCCACAAGTGTCCAGATTAGTGAAGCTTTTTATACAGTCAGGAAATTAATTTCTATACAACGATAAAACTCGCTTTAACTCCATATAAGTAATCTCCTCCTAGTCCAACGTGATTCGGAACAAATCGTAAAAGAAATTCAAGTCTTGTAAGAAAGGGAAATAAGAACCCAGTCAGGACCTCGGTAGTCGCTCAGTTTTATGAAATGTAAACATTTGCTCCAGAAATATGTGTAACAAAATGAAACCTTCGGCTTATACAGGTTGAGCCGGAGGTGAGGAAGTATCCCATGGGAAATATTCCAGGTAAATGTTTAAATGATCTGACGGCCATCAAGTAACTATACGTAATGTTAGTCTCGTCGCATTCGTTGTCTTGCAATAGATACAAAGGGTTTGTACCAAGTCTTATACTTATTCAGCGTATAATAACGAGCACCTGACTAGCAAGCAAGGCCAGTTGAGTTCCCCATGCGAGGTGGAACAATTAAGGCAAGTTCCGTTAAAACACATTGTCGCTTTATTGATCTAAGAATTAAATTAGTCAAGTGAATATATTAAAGGCAGGGTTACTGGGTAAGAGGTCTTATCCGAAAATGTTTGTTAAGAAATAGAAGGCTAACACCAAAAAAACCCTTAAAGTGCAAAATTCGTCCGCAATTGAACGTGCGTATGCACACACAGCTGCATATATACAAGACTAACCTTTGTAACCCCATTGCTGAGGACATTAGTTTACTTTCACCCTAGTTTTAACTCAGAATGGCTTATATCTATATATATATAGTATATAGAGAAATATATATATATATATATATATATATATATATATATATATATATATTATATATATATATATATATACACACATATATATATGTTATATATATACATATATATATATATATATATATATATATATATATATATATATATATATATATATATATATATATATATATCTACGCTAATGTGATACAACGACGGCCTGGTGTAAGCTTCTCCTTAGATAAGCAAATCTTTTCTGCATATCTTTATTAAGTGTTCTTGCAGTTTTTATATTTCTGCTCTAGGTTTTTTTTATTGTTACCGAAGAAACCTCATCCAAAATTGTTTATATTGAAATGACTCTATCAAAGCTTTTGTTGTTAAGTTGTCTTTGAAACCGTTTCCTGGAAAATATGTATCTATCTGACGGACTAATAATTTTTTCTTTGAAACAGTACTCACATATTTATGGAGCTCTATTAATTTTTCTTCTCGATACGACATCCATAACGTCCTTTGGCACTCAATGTTATATATGCGGTCGTTTTCAGGGACACATCTGCAATTCAAGTGGATAATTGTGTATCAAATTCCTATATACATTCTTACCAACAGCTTTCAAAATTTTACCTTCCTTTGAAGCCAAATTTTCTTTAGTTATCTGTATATTCGTATTTAAGGAAATGTGTAAATCGATGAAATGACAATAAAGTTCTGTAGAGGTTTTTGTTTATTTTTAGTGGCGCTTTAATGTCACTGATGGGTGGTTCGTATGACCTTATCGTAAATGTCACGGACCAGACCTCTTCATCTACAAAGATTCTTATAAAAATCACAAATGGTACCAAACTCTGCATGGGTGATATTGTGGCAATTTCCTCTAGCCTTCTTATAGCAAAACTTTTATTACAAGCTCACCAAATCGACTGAAGACCAAAAATAGAATGAATCGATGACAAAGTAGTATGACCTTAAGCAACGCAGCTTCTAACAGTTTGAATATCAACTTGGTATAATCTCACTAGATGCTTATGTTTGATATGTCTTCTAAATGTTATCAACAACTCTTGAATACTCGTAATTACAATTCCTTCTTCAGTGACAGCTTAGAAAACCTTAGGAACGTGCCCTTCGAGAGGGCTTTGTTGTTGGGGAATATTTTTAGGATAAAGCAAAAAAAATATATTTATAAGTACACTAGGGTACGCAAGAAAACACGGAGAAGTAATTCATAATTAATATTCTAGGCCAGAGCCGACAGAAGAGCAATTTAGTGGATGTAAAGGTGGGCACCTGAGGCAAAAATAGTATGCAGCTTTGTGTGGAAAAGGATGGTCCAGATTTTCATGAACATGGCCTATTTAGAGAATTATATATGGAAACTGGCTAGGTTATAGAGATGCCGACGTGGAGGAGTTCATGAAGAGATGAGTGAACAAGGGCAATTTAATAGGACCATGCTTTAAGAATAGTGCATGGGGAAGAATTGACTGGGAGAATGAAAATGCCCAATTAGAATTGCATGTGAACTGAGTAACGTTTACTGGCTTCTGGCTGCTGGTACATGGTATAGAAAATAAAAGGGGAGGAAAAGGAAAAAAATAGTATAACAAAAAAGAAAAACTAAGAGGTTACTAAAAGTATATTTACTGGGGAACAAAAGTAAACAAGATGATGAATGAGGTAATAAAGTAATAACTGGAGAGGGAATGGTGGCAGTTAATGAAGATTCAGAGGTGAATTGGAGCAGATACTTCAAGTAACAAACATGATGGGCCTACAAAATTTAGTTATTTATTAGTGGAATAAACACGTTTAATGCATATTGATTTCTTGATAATAGAAGATGGGTGGATAAGAATGACACACAATAAAAGGGGTCAACATAAATTTTAGGTTACACGTAGGGGTGACTGTAAAGGATATAAGAAGGGAAGGTAGAAGGTCGAATGATGGCAAGGTGCCAGCGGGCGATGGGTTTACCTGGGGGCATTTGACCGAGATGCGTAGAATTGAGGGAAAGGTTGCAAAGAAACTGGAGTGGCAGAGATTACAATAAAACACTAATGGAAAACATTACATAATATGCCTGAGAAGTTGTATAGTAGGTTTTGATTTAGGATGTAAGTCAACAGAAGAACAGGATATTCTTTCAAGTTCTGAAATCATCTTTAAATACTCCTAGTGAATTCAAATTCTTTTATTAACTATCAAGATTCCTTTTATCTCAGAAGAAGCTCCTTGTTTATAACTATTGAAGGTTGGCCTCTGTCGTACCGTACAAGAATAAAAAAGAAGACATTTCTTGGAAACTATCAGTACGTAAGGATGTTTGAAATAAGATCTAATAAGTTTGAAGGTGGAACAAACCTGTAAACTTACCCATTTTTGCAAACTATACTGCGCACATATAGATTTTTTTTTCTGTTCCTTTCCCATTTGTTGATAAGACCATGAAGTGTGAGGCCTCCCAAATGAACTACCTCAATTTTAAACGCATGATATTACTAATTCACAAGTTCCAAGCCTCTTGGCATATTTGGCAAAAAAGATTATGCATTATTGCCATAATTTCACAAAATGTTAATCCTAAATATTCATCGTTGACAGGATGGTCAGAGAATCTAGTACACCTGACAATGAATTAGTATAAAGAAGAGGAAGATTTGATATCAGTAGCACAAGAAATTTCCCAATTAATTATTGTAGAGATGTCATTCAGCCTATTTTGAATCTAGGAAAAGTTTATCTTCTACTCTCTCTACAACTACTGCCAGACCTTCATCTCAAACCCAGACCCTACAAAAAGAAATTTGTTGGTCCATCATTATATACGTTCTTCTACGAGATGTGCATAAAGTCTGGCTGAAAACTATGGCAAAATATTTTGACGTTTCTCTGCAGGCAATAATAATGCGCTCAAACAGAGGAGTGTTTAAGGACTCGACTGTTGTGGAAATTTTACCAGTACATGGAAAATGTAACTGTAGAGGAGGTGAAAGGAGAGAGGTTTAGAACTATGAACAATTGTGAATGTTTCCTAAGAACGTGCATTTTTTGGTAAGCAGGCGCAAGTTGGAAAGACGATCATGTGCACCCCTCCAACTTTCAAATATCACCTTCAATCTCACTGGAGAATGTCCAGGAAAAGAGGTCTGTTATAAGAAATCTATTTTAATTTTGGACTTTGCCGAGGCTAATGGTGGAATTAAATCTTTTAGATTACCCTTTCTTAACGATGAAAGTGATAGGCAGATATAGATATTGAATAGTGCAATATATAATACTGTGACAGAATTAGTTTTACATAATGAACTAAGCTAAACGTTCAAACCTGCAATAGTAACTTCAGACATAAAAATATGAGACAGATATTGTGAAGATAGCTGATAAAAAAAGGAATATTATTCATTATTAATAACAGATGTGTAATAGAAATGTTGCAAGAAAACAAATTTCTTTCTATTCACAGAATCTGAATGAATCTATAGTCTTTGCTTTTTTGAATGAAAATTAGCCTTCTTGTCTCGTTAATAATAAAATTGGAGGATTATTTTATATTCTGTGGCATTCTGGATTTGAAATGAATCTGGAACGTCGTCACAATCCTGAAGGCCGTCAACTTTCACAAAGTCCAATCTGAGTGTAGAGTTAATTGATAAATACTTGCTAACTAACAGATAAAGATGACCTGACCTTTATGCCCACTAACTTCACAAACGCACGTATGAAATCGCACCATTAAACCACACAGCCCCATCTCTCAACTCCGAGGCCTCGGGGACCGTACCGTCACATTCATCAACGTACCCGATGTCTCACGGCCCCCGAACAGAGGCCGCACGTGTTCTTAACGTCTCGCATTCGTCTGGAGTCGTCAATCTTACGCACCTCCCGGCTCACGCCCGGCTCAACCAGGAGTTAACGAGCCTATTAACCATTCGCTTGTGCAGTCTGTTTGCGGATAATGAAGCTGCCAGCCTCTGTGTCCCCCGAAACTAAGGCGCTTAAAAATACGTAGCACCCTCATAGTCCTAATTCCTCCCTCTCTCCCTCTTCCTCTTAATCTTAGCCTTATAACTTCTAAGTTTCAAGAATAACAACATAAACTTGTAGATTGCAGAGGGTTTAGGGCCGTTGGTGTCCTTTGGGGGATAAAAGAAGGTTTACGGGGAGAGATGAATTGTTTGACCGAAATCGTATGTCTCTTTGTTAGGCTTACGGAGATTATGGTGTCACCCGTAAAAGATTGTTTTATTTCCATTCTATTTGACTATTGAAGGCGTGGTAACGTATCTGGGTCTTATAGTACTTCGATGTGGAAGTTAATATTAATTTTATTTGATTCTGGTTAAACTACAAGCATACGATTTCATAAGTGCTAAGAATTCACCCCAAGGATTATCAGTGTATCAGTAGCAATACTAGTTTGTTAACGATATGAGTATGGAAATATCTTCGTATGAACACAGAACATACTAGTGATAATTTTTCTAGATATACTAATACCAATTACTTTAAAAGATCGAGCTGAATGCATCTTAAAAACATCCCACAAAACAGTCCCACGAAACAAATGCTTGGATTAACTTGCGCACTTCCCAACCGCAGATAACTGATAGTTTCATTTCTATAACTACTATTTTTTTTCTCTCTGAAGAAAGCCAAGCACAGAAGAATTTCGCCAAAATGCGTAAATTTCAGCCGAATCGTAACCTGCCCCCTCAGCTTTAAAGTTAATATCGTGGTAATCCAGCGTCTGCATAGACAACACAATTTTAATTGGAATACCAATATGCAACGGCTGGTGAATATTCAGGACGTTTCAACATTTTGGCTCACTTGCGCGCTGA
>NC_089752.1:20240500-20243000 GCF_040412425.1 Macrobrachium rosenbergii | reverse complement strand
CCTCTCTATCTGACTGACTGTATACGAGAGATGGTGGTGAGGACGGCTGCTACAAATCTGACAAGGCAAATCTTGTGCTATAGTCAGTATTATAGGTTGTGTTCTTACCCACAGAGGCATATAGGATTTATCAGAGTCCTTTACTATATGGACATAGGTTGTAATTATTATTTGGAAATGAAATCATACTACGACTCGTAAGGTTCCCTATTTTGCAATGTTTTTACTGTTATTGTTGTCATTATTATTATTATTATTATTATTATTATTATTATTATTATTATTATTATTATTATTATTATTATTATTACATATTATGCTGCTGTTGTTGTTGTTGTTGTTGTCATAGCTGTTGCAAATAAACAAACATTGTTGTGAACCAGGTTTAAAAAGCCATTAACTAACACACCAAAAGGGGAAAAACATTCAGACAAACATGTATGTCAAAACGAACATAAGATAAAAAAAAAAAAAGGCAAAGCTCCTACAACTTAAATGTTGTTGAAGTTTTTTTTCAGGCAAAAAAACAGCCCTTCATGTCTTGTCCGGTTGGACCTGAATAATTTGGATGTTATCTCTGGGTGAAAAATAGTGCCCTGATATCGACAATGTTTTTCATCTGTTCTCAATATGAAACAATCATGGGAATTTGGAGATCAGTTTTCCATGGCTAGTCAGAAAAATAAGCTTATATATTCTTTGAAATATTCCGCACAGCAGTTCTCGAGCATTCAGCTTAATTTCTGCTTTAGATTCTTGCAAAGTAAGTAATTTCCAGTTTATTTTTAAAAGATAATTATATTTCTTTCAGAGTAATTGGTGTATACCTTCGACTCCTATTTTTTTCGTTTCATGAATTCTTGTCTATATCTTTTTTAAATATATACTGTATGTCTTCATCTGGAATTATCTATTTATTCTATTAATCTATTTTTTTTCGTCTTCGACTAAATTCACTCTGATCCTTTTGAATGTCTATTTGTTTGCCTGCCCGTCTGCTTGCTCTCACACCCATCCCCTTGCAACCTTGACCATTTGACAAAAGGAAACGCCACTCTTCAACCAGATCCCTCTCCTTCCTCTCCAAGTGAAGCCTGCTCAATCTCTGACCCACCTCCAAGAATCACTGCTGACTTCCTGCCGACGGGGAAGGAGATCGGTAGGGCCTACGTGATGTATCATCCGGCCATCTACCACAATAGCTCTCCTTCCGCGTCCCTTCCTCGCCTCTTCCCCCTCCCGCTCTCTCTCTCTCTCTCTCTCTCTGTCTCTCTCTCTCTCTCTGTCTCTCTCTCTCTCTCTCCACACACACAGAATTCCGTAGGAACCATTTCTCTAGACACTGTTTTGACTTTGAGCAGGATATATGAAGCTCAATGAACGATGAGCGAAGAATTATATCGGGTGTCAGTGGTTGTGGTGGGAAAAACGATCTCTCTCTTTTAGAGATGGCGTGGAATCTTTCACCTCTTTGTCACATGACTACCTGCAGCTTTGAAAAGCGTTTTTATATATTCATTTATTTATTCATTTATCTGGAACCAGAACCTATTTCTGATTTGATATTCAATCCCATGTATATGCTTTCAGAATTGCAATGTTCTTGCTCCCTTCTTCACAAGTAGTGCTCCTGATGCACTCACACGCACACACACATATGTATGTAAATATGTATAAAAATATATACATGAAAACGTGCATGGACTCAAGAAACCGGAAGATTGGAATTGTCAGAGAATAACTGACCACTGGAGTTTTGATGCTTATTATGGGGAACCAAACGACTTTAGTCATTATTATTTCGAAAAGAAAAATATTTATGCGTAGCAAACCTAACAGGCATTTGACTTATAATAAAAACTTTCTCTGAATACGCCAAATTAAAAAAAAAGAGATAAAAGTAACAAATAGAGGGAGTGTCTTCAACAACTCAAAGGTACACTGAATGAAACAGGTGAAATGACGTAAACTTTTTTCACGAAAATGTTGTAAACAAATAAAAAAAAGACAAAAACCAAGGAACACCTAGTCTCACAAAACAAAAACAAAGAATATCGAACCAAGAAAGAAGAGAAGCCGCATTCTTTCAAAATGGAAAGGCATTAGTTCACTGCTTCCCATCCATTTATTTAACAGATCCCTTTGCATTCGACCGTTAATTTCATTTCTTTCTCTTTTAACCTTAATTTGACATTCCCTTGCAAAGAGCACCTTCTTCCCTTCTCTTATATCACCCTTATCACACTTCTCCAGCACTTCTCTCCTCCAGTCCTCTCCCTTCTCTCTCTCTCTTCTTCCAGAAAATCTAAAGAGCTACTGGGCACGAAATGCCTCCATAGCTATATATGATAATTGAATAATCAACACAGAGCCTTCTAGGTATAAACCTACTGACTTGGATTTACAGCCTCTGGGCTTTCGTGCTTCCTGCTGGGGAGTTTAAGAGAGACGAATGTCGGACATCCATCTGAGATTGGATAAAGCCATGACACCGAGAGGT
>NC_089752.1:20220500-20235500 GCF_040412425.1 Macrobrachium rosenbergii | reverse complement strand
TCATAAACTATATTATTTGCTTTATGTTTTGTAAAATTTACGTATATTTTGTTATGAGTTTTGGGTAACAGCCGGCGGAATTAATACGTGATGTGATGTGCATGTGGCTGGCTGCCAAATATTTTTATTGTATATTTTTTTTTTTATGTGGGTATCGGGTTAGCGCTCCCTGAATAATAAAATTCCACGTATCTTTTATTCTTATTTATGATACTACAGTTATCGTAAAGCTCATAATGTGAAAATACTTCGTTTTCAGGATCATCCCTGAAAAATGCAAAAATTGGAAAATATCTTCATCATATAAGTAAACTCAACCTCAGATGCATCTGTCTAACCGCATCTGCGAGAGTGCAGTTTGTGTGTGTGTGTGTGTGTGTGTGTGTGTGTGTGTGTGTGTGTGTGTGTGTGTGTGTGTGTGCGTTTGATACCCACTTATCTGCACATTGATAAGAACCATTATCTTTCGCGTACGCAAGGTAATGTCACGGTTATTCCCACCCCTTTTTCAAGAGTTTTCCCTGATATGCTCATTTGACTTCCATATTTATTATAATGTATTTTAGACTCTTAAATTCAAAATCTATATATAATCTTATTTCTGTAAAATCAGGTCTCTCGGAATTTTTAGTAACTGTGTTGTATAATGAGTCATTCTCTCTCTTTAAGCAAAAAATATTGGCATTCAGAAAAGAATTTTGGTAGCCTTTATGAAACTACAAACTACCTTGAAACACATTAATAATGTTCCGATTCTATGATGAAGACATATCTATTGGAATAATATGCATTTATTCCTAAAAGATATTTGTTTTTTCAAGTGTGTGTGCTTCCAGACGCCAATGCCCGTTTGGACTGAACAAACAGGGACCCAGTTTGAAAATTAATGTTACGTACATTTTTCTTTCTTCCATGAATAGATAGCCCTTGACATGGCACTTCATAAACATCAGGACCGAACCCTCAGTGACTAACAGGTAACCAGATTCATGATAGCTGGTTTATATTTTGTCAGTCAGTTTACTGTAACTGTGCTTCAGCATCATATCTATTCTCCTATTACATATCGTCTTAAAAATCAAAATAGAGAAAGGTTATTCCTGCTCCTCTGGCTAATCTGAATGATGCCATGTTGTCAGGAATTAGGGAAGATATCTGGAGATAGTCTTAGTTGCACTGACAATGGTTAATTGGAAAAGCAGTAACAGAGTTACGTAACGGTGCCCGGTTAAAGTGAGACGAAAGGTCCAGGAAGTAACAGGGTTAAAATTCAAATGCACGTTTGGAGAATTGGAAATAGTGCCATTTAGACATAAAGTGCAGGTGCCTCGTTTACGTGTGGCGGAATTGCCGTTTGTGGCACACCATGGCAACATGTGAAATCTGGTCTCTGTGGAAGTTCTATATGCAATGAAACCATTGTTCATTATGGAATGGTACTTTTGACATAACATTTACAGGAAATTGCAGGTATAAAATTAATTGACATATCCATGGTATATACAGTAGAAACTGCTATAGGTTATGTAATATAATAGGTTGTGTTATGTACAGAATTCAGATTTCGTCTCCGGTGTTAAAAATCCTCTCCACTACTGATATTCCATTACAGAGTTACCGAGAACAATGTTTGGTCATGAAAGCTGTCTCTCTTCCCAGAAATCCTTTAATTTGATTCGTGAAATTATCTCACAGCCTCTTATATCATAATCTCACTGTATTGTTGAATTAAGATGACAAGCAATCCCGGGGTCATAAAAAAGACTTTTCGATATCACCAGTAAGGAAAAAACTTTACATGTCCTTCTGAAGTCACTTGATAGCGAGATTGATGTTTGCTTTTCGATAGTCTGAATATTGCCTTCAATCATGAAGTGTTAATAACTGAGGATAGCGGTTCAAATAAAAGATTAGCGGAAGTTTTTTTTTTTTAAATCTACACAGTTAAAAGAAAGGACCTTAAATAAAAGATCAATTTGTTAATCCATATCTAGAAAGTGATATAAAGTACATAGGTAAATGAGAGAGAGAGAGAGAGAGAGAGAGAGAGAGAGAGAGAGAGAGAGAGATTTCCACTTCATACTGTGTAATTAACCCGTTTTCCCCTGAGCTCAGGCCATTACTTAAGCCTGGGTTGTTCCTTACTTATCATAGATTAATTAAATCCACAGCAAGCTGGCGACACCTAGAACGAGCATTATTAGTCAACCTGGGAGTGAAGGAGAAAGGGCGGAATGGAATTCTTTCGGGTCCCCGGGGGCGAGGGGGATGGGGAGAGAAGAGTGGGGTAGGAGAGGTGGGTGGAAGAGGATGGAATCAAGACTCCTGGGCGATCAAATAGACTTTTGGCAACACCAAGCTTGCGAAGCGGCGAAATTAGGAATTAACGCGAAATTACACTGGGTTCCGCGTAATTAAAACAAGTCGGCCTCATTGTAACTCTCATATGTCGAAGGAAGTTGTTGACTTCATCCCTTCTGGAGGGTTAACAAATCTTGAGTTAGGAATTCTAAACCTTGCAAGAGTATCTACTATATAATTTTGTCTTTTGAAGACTATATTAAAGTGTGTCTCTTTTAGAGCATATTTTTTTTTTTACGAAATTGGATATTTTCTAAAAGTGAAGGTTTTTAGAATACAGATTTTTTCCTTCCTCCATAACTTTTAAATGCACAAAGTCGTTTCAGTTTTACAGTGGTTTCTTGACCACAGGACAACAAATACAATTTACAAGAAAATCTACTTATGGTCTAAATATTTCTCTCTCTCTCTCTCTCTCTCTCTCTCTCTCTCTCTCTCTCTCTCTCTCTCTCTTCGAAATTCTTATTTATATTGTCGTGCAATAGTTCGCTGTTCGCATCATTCTCTGGTCGTCGCCATTGCAAGGGTGGTCTTATTTCTTTTGCCAGGTGTTGTACTCATTATTCCTGACTAATGTATTAATATTTTGCTATTCAAATCTTTAAATCAAAGGCAGCACATCACTGAATGATGTCTACACATTCACGAGTAACATTTTCCAAATGGACATTATCTATAGACAATCTAATCTTGGTTCGTAATGGATGATTTTGGCCTCCACTAAAAGCGATCCAACTTCCAAATTCAAGATTTTTTTGGTTTAAATATTGGAAAATGTCTACCTGGTCTCCGAGGCAGTGTTGATTCCTTGTGAAAGTTGCATTGGCGTAGCCAGTAATAGCTTGGTTTACGGATTCACGACTCCGCGAGATTAGCGTGTAAAGCTGATCTACACGTAATCTCTCTGTGGGATAAGTATTGTTACCCACACAGTATATACGGGAAGGTTCATTGTTTCGGTGTCCCTCCACATGTACTTGATACCGTCATCATTACTAATAAAAATAATTTTACGTTCAGTCCATTCTCACCGGAAACAAAATGTAAGATAAGACGACTCATTCTTTTATAATTTTGGTAAATCATTATCACACTAATGTGTTTTCCGAAAGAATACTCGGATGATACTTCAGAGGAGTCAAGGATTAAACTGATTCAGATCGAAAGTTCTTTAATGTTAAACAGAAGTTATTTATTTTCCAGAGTCAAAGAGTGACGCTCAATCATGTTCATGGTAATGGGAATACAATTACAAAGAAAAGGAACCTCACTAGAATTCTCGATTATATCGCTCACTATCAATTACTTTTATTACTTATCCACATATACACAGTCACTCACTAGCATTCAAACTTGAATTATTGAGTTGACAACATTTAAAGCTATATATATATATATATATATATATATATATATATATATATATATATATATATATATATATATATATATATACATATACACACACACGCATATATATATACACACATACATGCATACATATCAAAGCGGGACGAGATTTTATTGCTTTTAACACTTGGGGATCCCATAGATCACGGGGGATGGGGCTCGAGTGCGAGAGAAAGAGACACCTGTGGTTTTTAGTTAAGTGCTCCCCTCTGCCTCGTAGTACTGTACATAGATGTTCAATCATTGAGGCTGGTGTAACAAACTCTTATGATTACCAAAACCGGAAATCCACCGGGGAGGTTGCTAGATTTAAATTATGGTCTCTGGAAACTATCTTGAGAAACTATCTATATCGTTAAGTACAGCATCATATTTTGCAGTTGTGACGCAGAGCTTGTCTTAGGTTACGCATCCCATTACATTCGAATACGATGAACAATAAGTAATGGTATAATCAATTGTAATAATGAAATGGAGAAATTTTTCGTCAAATATTAATAAGTTGAACTCAAAATTTGCCTCTATTCTACGTATTCCATTTCATAAATAGCCATAGTGTCCAGATTCCTGTAAAATTAAATGTTCGCGCATAATAGTAAAAAAAAAAAAGAACAGAAATGTCGAGAAAAATTAAATCTTTATCTTGAGTTAATTAGCAAACAACAGGCTGGAATTTACATTGAAATTAAATCTAGTTGTGAAGATCTATTTACCCACCTTCTAATTTGGGCAATTAATGAAATAAAGCGCCATAAAACCCATATTTATATAGAATTTGTCACTATCAGTTATTGGTAAACATTAATTATTGAATATTGATCCCACAACCACTGTCATACTCTTCAAAGCATATAATTGGTTTAAAGTTGTCAGTTCTTCCTTCAGTCCTGTTGGTTGATAATGTTGATAGATCTAGCTAGCCATGTGTTAGCACGGGCTCTTGCTCCTAGAGTAACCGGTGGGAAAACGAATAAGCCTCGTCTATTTTTAATTATGGAATTATGTGCTACTGATCTCCAATAACACATGTTATTTGCACTTGAAAAAATGTAAGTGTAATTCTTTTTAAAGCGTCATAATGAAATCTGCAGGAATGCAAATTCTGAAAGTTGAATCACTGATAAAAAAGATGTATTGTGATAGAGTACTCCTTCATATGTAATAAATAAAAAAGTACCAAGAGGCAAGTAGGTGTTTAGAATAATGTTCCGGCCATATCAGTACACCATAATTTCGCAATAATAATGACTCAATATAATTTTAAAATGCTTTAATTAGTTCAGCCTATTATTTATGTGGAATTACTACAGCGTAAATTTTTACGCTTAGTAAGAAACATTTGATTCCAGACACATTAGAGCCCAAATTATCTGAAGTCTTATGCACTGTGTGAGAAGATAAGATAAATTATTAAATCGGTAAAGTTAATTCTTTTCACAAGCTATAAAACAATATCAGTAAGAAAGACATAAACCTCAAAGTATTTGAAGTAATATCAGATTCATCCCTTTAATTTTGTTTACGGTATTCTTATTTAAAATAAAAAAAATCGTAATGAATATCCAGTCTCGGAGACGTGATTAATTACAAAACTTAAGGCGATGTTGCATTATATTTATTTCAGAGACGAAGAATTAGCCTTAACTTCGCGAAAAGATAACACCAACATTTTCTTTTGTTCCCTTTTTTTATTTCGTTTTTTTTTTTCTGTGCCTGCATCCCAGCACAATGAGAGAGCCAGAAACAACCAATAATTAGCGTCAGAGAAAGCAAAGTGAAGTTTGTGCCTTGGTTAAGGGAGATAAGATTTGTGAACCTGGTTGCCTTTAATTATTTATTTTCTTATCTGGCAATGAACTACACTCGAGGAACTTGCAGTCCAAAAAGTATGAGAAGTTTATTTTTGCAAGAAACGCCAACAGCTCTGACTGTCGATTCAAATGCGGAATTCACTTAAGAATTCGAAAATGCGTTCCCTTTGAAGTGCATATATGATTGGTTTGAAGGTGTCAATACTCCAAAATGCGGTTTAATTTATGGTACTCGCAAAAGTTGAATTAAGATGTGCAACCTTACATGCTTCGGCTTCTGTGATATCTAATCAGCAAGCTAAATAGTTTGCAATTTGGTCATAAATATTTACTTCTCTGTTGCATTTACGAACTGATGTACAGGGCTCGTAAAATGTACTTGGCTTAATACAGAATCAGGTATGTTGTAAGTAGATAACAAACAATTGGTTGTAATAAGCTTTCTCTATGAATAGTCAATTGCACCGGAGTAAATACAATCCCCAATCCTAATGTTTCTATGCTAAGGACAAACTGAGAAAAAAGCCATATAGCATACATAAAAGTACATCTTTCAATGTGATGCTCTATGAAGGTGTTTATCATCTATGCATTGTAATACATTACAAATAAACCTAGAAGGAAATTTTTGAGTTATATATATATATATATATATATATATATATATATATATATATATATATATATATATATATATATATATATAAATAAGATATATATATGTGTGTGTTTATACATGTATACATATATATATATATATATATATATATATATATATATATATATATATATATATCCATAATTATATATGTATATATATATATATAGATATAGTGTGTGTGTGTGTATATATGTGTCTGTATTCAGAAACTTGCTTAACTTCGAATTTGTCAGAAAAATGCAGAGTAAGCGACCTGCTCTAAAAGAAACTAGGGCAATATCGTAGTTCCACTCATATGCCAATCTTCTTTTTAATAACTCACACTCTCCGAGCCATTAGCCTTACGTTGCGCATTTGCATAAAAAATTCCAGACACTAAAAGGACTTGTCAAAAAGTTGTCATTTGGAAATGTTCTAATGGGATTCGCTTTAAAAAGATAGCATGGAATATAAAAGATATTTCCCGTCTTTCTTAAACAACGGAAATTTTTCGTGTTATTGCTGTAGCGCTTAAGGTAAAACCAAGAATTTTTTTGGTACCGAATCAGATGGCACTGAAGGATTACGTCTCCTGCGTTCTCTCTCTCTCTCTCTCTCTCTTACTCTCTCTCTCTCTCTCTCTCTCTCTCTCTCTCTCTCTCTCTCTCTCTCTCCTGAAGGTGAACTGTCAGTATCACAGGATTAGGAAGTTCTACTGTGAGGCTTTTCCATTTATTATAATGTACTATAAATATAAAAAGGTTCGGTTTACGGACAAATCTTTTTCGTAAAATTACCCTCTCAATACGGATTACAACTGAGGAAAAGTATGTAATGCTACAAGTATTCGTATCATTACTAGTACAAATATTGTTACATTATCTAACTTCACAATTTCTACGGATTCAATGTGTACTTTGTATAGATCTACTATCAGAGGTTACTCGTGATCATAAGTTCACTTGTCGGCGATCCTGATGCACCATTTACGTTGCAATTTCAGCGAACAACAACAATAAAAAAGGTTAGTCGAAAATTTCACGAATTGTTACAATGAATTAATCAAATATGTTGTGTTAATTATAATTTGTGTTTATTAACATCGTCTTTTTATTCCTTCTGTATAAATACTTCTAATACTTGCAAGTAACATCGAATTAAAGTGAGACGTATACTTGATTTCTATAATAGCTTCATAAGGAAATATTGTCATTTAACTCTGACAAGAATATATCTTATAACGGCTTTTTGTTACATCTCTTATTCATAGATAATGATTACCTATGTTTTGGGTGACAGATGAGAGAAAGTTGTGCCTTTAAAATGGCAAAATATATATATATATATATATATATATATATATATATATATATATATATATATATATATATATATATATATGTATTTAATTAATAGCCTAATGCTTCTTAACTTCTCGAATTCTTTGCGCTTTCGAGAAGTTAAGAGGCATTGCAATAAATTAGAATTACATGTGTTTGGTAAAAGTGACCAGTAGATTCTACATATATATATATATATATATATATATATATATATATATATATATATATATATATATATATATATATATATATATATATATATAAATATATAATAGAATATGTGTATGTGTATTTTATAATATTCATGAATTAGGAGTATATATCTGTTTTATACCATTCCAATAATACTGTTCATATTCAGCTATCACTGCATTTCAGAGCGTTTGGTATCAGATTTCACAACAGTAAATGCAGTGGAATACTATTTCTCATACATGATATCATCGGCAGTTTTCACAAAGGCTCTAACAGTATGTTATCAAAATGTTATTAAACCGGAAAAAGCCTTCATTAAGAGCACATGTATATGAATTTATATATATATATATATATATATATATATATATATATATATATATATATATATATATATATATATATATATATATATATATATATACACATATACAGAGTGTTTCGAAATTAGAGGCCCCCCCACTCTACAGCATAAACTAAGATTGATATGGACAAAAACAAAAGTAATTCAGAACAGGTATTTACTTAAGTTTCTCTCCATCTGCCTGTACCACAGCCTGCATTCTTGAGGGGTATGATTTCAGCAAATCGAAAAAAAGCTGAGACTCAAACTCCATTTCCCTGAGCACTTCAGTCACCTCTCTTTGCAGGTTGTCGAGGCTTGGTATGCCATCTTAGTTCACTGTGCGCGCTTCAACATGATCCTTTAAGATACTACCAATGTTTTCACACACATTAAGGTCAGGGAAGCTTCCTGGAAGTTCACTTGACGAGAAGAAATCGATACCACTGTTTCGAAGCAGCTCCTGTGTCTGAAGAGTCTTGAAACATGGTGCCTTATCATGCAAAAATGTGACTTCTTCAACAGATAACACATTTTCAGGATCTTTCAGGAAAGGAAATACTCCACCAGTAAGCACAGTTTCTCTGAAGTATTTGCCATTCCATGCCTGTCCTTTTTCTTTGATGATCCACGTTAACCATTTGGCTGTGAAACCGAGAAAAATAGCGATAGTGCACGTCATCGCTGATATCATCCAACTTTGAAGCCCAAATGATGTAATTTTTATGATTTGGCTTCCTGACTGTGTAAATGAAGAATTCATCTGATGCAGCAACATGGAGAAAGTCAGCTTCATACCAATTTTTAAGAAATGAACCCCAAAACCATGCACGGTCTTCTCTCTGTTGCTGAGTGATGTTGGGCTTGCTGATAACATGAAATGGCTTGATGCCAGATTTTTTCAGCTCACGATATACAGCACTATAACTTCTCTTCTTTCTCCTTTTTGTTTCTAGTTCAAGCTCCAATTTACGTAAAGGCTTTTTTGGTCTAGCCACTGCCTCAGCTATGAAGTCTTTTGACTCCAGAGAAAGGACTTCAGGCCTTCCAAGATTCTCACTCTTTTCGCGATGACAGTCATATGGATTTTTGTTCCAGTTTCTTTTAACAAAGGATTCATCTCTTTTAATGTATTCAGCTATCCAGGAATGTGGAATGAAGGATGCACCAGCATCCCTGGCCTCTCTGAAGGTTATAGCCCGGATTCGGTCAATCCATCAGATTTCCTCCAAGTCGTTAGCCATGGCTGTAACTAACTCCGTCACTCAGTCTGAAAATACAAGAAATGTAAAATGAAAAATATCTTAATAGAAACTTAAAATAATGTACTTGGAGATAGGCTATAGCAGAAAACTTCATAACTTCCCATTTGTTCTGTGGAGGGGGGACTCTAATTTCAAAACACCGGTATACAGTATATGTATAATGCATAATATATATATATATATATATATATATATATATATATATATATATATATACAGTATATGTATAATGTATAATGTATAATATATATATATATATATATATATATATATATATATATATATATATATATATATATATATATATACAGTATATATATATATATATATACACACATATGTTTATATGTATGGGAACCTCAGATTTTACAAGAACAAGATGTTGTTATACTGTATACAGCCAACGATGCTGTCTCTGTATAACAAAAGGTTATTAAGTCCTTCATGAAAATTCTCTTTCATCCAGGTATGAAACAGTATTCTACTACGTTTAGTGAAGTCTGATACTCTGAATATAAATGTATGTTTATTATCGTAATTTCATGGGAAAACATATGGTTAATTTATGCAACTGCAAAAGTACATAATGTTCAGAAAGTATTTATGTACACACACACGTATATATATATATATATATATATATATATATATATATATATATATATATATATACATATATATATACAGTATATATACACACATATGCATATGTATATATATATATATATATATATATATATATATATATATATATATATATATATATATATATATATATATATGTATATACTGTATATAAACTGAAAAGTGAATTACAGGAGTAGGCCTAATTAGTTCAAATATATTTTTGTAAAGAATGCCTTTACTAGTAACTTGAAACTACGAACGCTAAGACAAGTTTTCGTGAATGTGATATTTAATATTTCTATTTTAAATAATAGATGCTTCGAGGACCGGTGAGCTAGGTCTTGAAGATCAATATACTGTAATTATTTTCTGATACCTTGATTTTTTTCGAAATTAAATTTCTAATATTTCACTCTTCACTAGTGTATACGAATGGTCAGTTCAGTTTACCATTTACGATACGGACCTTCTTTTGTGCTTATCTGGCAAGTTAATTACATCTTTCTTATTGCTCTTGTTCTTAGACAATATTTTCTCCTTTATAGGTGAATCAAGCTGATAAAGAATTAATAACATTTTCCTTTCTTTTTTGGCATAACCGTTTCCCCAAAGTACTGTGTTTGTGTCTGTGTGTTTGTGTGTCTATGTTTGCGGACGTGTCTGTGAGCTCCCTTTCACCCTCTCTCCTCTTCCACAGGATAATAAGGAGGTTAGGGACACCAGGCACTGAAGTTCGATCGACACTGCAGAAGCTAAACTTGGCTGCGACAGTTAGCGACACTTAATTATCGTTGATGGACAAACTGGCACCCGCCGCCCCACAGGAAGAAGACTAGGATCGCTCCCCCTTCTCTCTCTCTCTCTCTCTCTCTCTCTCGTTAAAAAGAGCCCTTATTGTTGGTATCTAAGCTATATTAATTGCCTCTTTCTCTGTAACTCATTATCTCTCCCTGTATATCTATCTGTCACTCTCCCTCTATATATGATTTATCCATCTGTGTGTGAATATATATATATATATATATATATATATATATATATATATATATATATATATATATATATATATATATATATATATATATATATATATACTATACATACATACATATATATATGTATATATATATGTATATATATATAATATATATATATATATATATATATATATATATATATATATATAGTATATATATGAATGTCTTTCCTGTAATACCACAGTGTAATATGAATATAAGAAGGCCCATAAAACACTATTTAAACATTGCAAGTGCCAGAAATATACAGGCTGCAACGTTTAAATAGTTTTTATGGGTTGTCTTATATATATATATATATATATATATATATATATATATATATATATATATATATATATATATATATATATATATATATATGCCACTCGGAGGTGGAGAAGGGCAAGTTAGGGGTTGTAAACCGGTCTTGTGATGAAAAGAAATCAAAACTTGAGGGATTCGCTCACCTGAACGTGTGTGTGGAATGGATGGGTCACGATTTTAGACAATGTCCAATGACAATCTCGTCATGAACGTTAGACTTCCAGTGCCTACCTGACGAGCTTGTGTTTTCTTTATTCATAATAGCGTTCAAAATCTTCCTTTTGTACAGACAATTGCTTCGGAGACCAATTAGTTTAGTGCTTTCTCCACTATTTCACTATTGTTTAGTGCTCCTCTGCTCTTAGTGATGCTGAGGGTTCTTTCTTTGACATTAATTTCCATTTAATCCTTACAAGAGACTTTGTAAATACAGAATTTGGTGTTTATCTTTCAGATATATATTAATGAGGGAGTTTTCATTGTTTTTGGGTCGTGAAAGACCGATGGGTTATCAGATTACAGGCAAACATTAGCTTCGTTCATATTTGCTACCCGTGTTGTTTTAATACGATTTTGAATAATTTTTGTTCGTTGTTTATTGATGACTCTGTCAATAAAGAAGGAAGGATGCTGAAACATGTTAAGATTGTTCTGATAGCTTCAAACCCATTTTTCGAGATAGCTGTGTTAATCTGTTTCAACGTCCCTTTCTAATAAAAAAAAAATACAAGTATCCATGAATTTTACCGCCATCTTGTGACAACTGAAAACCTAATTTTCACAAATTGAGAATGTTTTCTCTCTTTGTTGGCTAATGGTATATTTTATTTTTTTCCAAGATAAAGAAACCGAAAAGGAGCAATTCACCCCTCCTTTTCATTTAATTAATGGAACTAAGGTACTGACAACATAAAATGTTAGGAACGTTGCTAATATTATCAAATCCCTTTCTGTGTATTTCCTAGTACCCTCTGTTGTTTGTTTCAAATGAACACCCTATTCTCTGCGGTTGTTTCGTATGAAAATGGTTTACGTTCTGAATAATAATAATAATAATAATAATAATAATAATAATAATAATAATAATAATAATAATAATAATAATAATAATAATAATAATGAATTACGTTCTGAATAATAATAATAATAATAATAATAATAATAATAATAATAATAATAATAATAATAATAATAATAATCTTTTTGGCGTTTAAGATCCTATATACGAACCCTTTCTTAGCAATAGAAATTAAACTACAGCAACATAAAGTTTCTAAAGTTAACATGATTATCGTTTACGGCTATAATTTACGATTTATTTATAACGGAAAATAAAGTTAGTTTTTTTCTTAGTTTTTATATTAAGCAATTAATATCTTTCCAAAGTAATTTCTCGTTTTCACGATTGGAAACCATTGGTTTCTTGGTTGCTAACCTTGAAATTTTATTCGGTATATATAATAATTTATAGTGTTTGATGTAACACGTTTTTTTCCTAATTTCCCTCCATCCAAATATCTGTCTCGATCATCTTTTATCCATCTTTCCTTTTATTCCTAGTTTACTTTCTAGAGTCACATTCCCAAAATATTACCTCCCTAGAGTCATATATTCAATATAAGGGGGATTCTAACGTGTCATATTCGAAGCTGTATTTCCTTATCGTAAGGAAAATTCCAATTGAATTTCAGTTCAAATCTACACTGTGAAGGCTATATTGAAATCTCAGTGCTTATCCTGAATTTATTTATATAGCTATCCTTTAACATTCAATTACACACGAGTGTCTAAGAAAGTGTAAAGGATCTTTAACTCATATATAAAATAAATCACGAAAGTTTGCTAAGAAAATTGTATCAAGTGTAAATGTATTCAAGAACAGAAAGATAAAACACATGATCCACCTGGTAGTTCAAGGACACTGTCTCTCAATGTATTTCACTAAGGAAGAAAGCCATAGAGAGATAAGATTAAAAATGAAAATGAAAGCCAAAAGTACCGCAAACAGTTTGCCAGCTCTTGTTAGAGAGTTGAGCTCCCATAATATTTATATAAATATATATATATATATATATATATATATATATATATATATATATATATATATATATATATATATATAATTTATATATATATATATATATATATATATATATATATATATATATATATATATATATATATATATATATATAACCATGAAGCTAAATGTCGCTTAATACCAAATTCACGCTACCTCGGGAATATCTCCGATGGAGAATTATCACCGAAGGGGAATTTATATAGTGATAAATGAAACTGGTGCCCGTCAGGACACGAACCTTGACACGGGCCTATTCAGCGACTCCAGTAGACGTTACCACCGCCATCAGAGACATTTGTAGCTTCATGATTGTATATAAATCACGGTGTGATAAAAATTTCATATATATATATATATATATATATATATATATATATATATATATATATATATATATATATATATATAAATATACATATATATATATATATATATATATATATATATATATATATATATATATGTATATTTATAGGAATGTATGTATGTACAGTATATGTATATGTATATATATATATATATATATATATATAAACGAATGTATGTATGTATATGTATATATATACACATGTATATACATAAATTTTTTTCTTTTAGTTTTCTTACTTATCACAATCCTTGAACGCACTGGTCTCCCAAAGGTTCTTTAATCAACGCAGATCACTGCCTAATTTTAAAAGCGTATTCTTATGAAAGCCTACTATGCCAGTCTCTTCCTGTATCTTCTCTAGCTCCCCATCAGCCAGGTTGCTCTATCTCTTAATCTAACACAACAGCTCTCTAGTCCTACCAGAAATTCTTTGCTTTCAACGCATCTACTTTCCCTTCTATGTCATCTTCCAAATCCCCGGCCTCCCTCCCTCGTCCCCTTTCGTAGTCTATTCCCACCCACCCTCCCCCCCCTGGACCAACCCCCAATCCTCCTGTGATGGTAGTAGTGTTCATTTCCAGTGATGTACCGAGTGTGAAAGGACGACGAGAGAACCACTTGGCTGGAGTATATGTCTCTGTCGACGGCCTCACGCTTTCCCCCAACACACAGGATTTACTGCAAGCTGTTGCTGGAGATTTAGAAAAGGGTATTTACAACGTCACCCTTGGAGAGAGAGGGAGGGAGGAGAGAGAGAGAGAGAGAGAGAGAGAGAGAGTATGAGAGAGGGAGAGACAGAGAGGGAGAGTGGCTTGGGAAAAGACACTAAAGCCCTAGGAGCTGTTATAAGATGCGTAGTAAAAAAAGTCTTTGAAAGGAGAGAGAGAGAGAGAGAGAGAGAGAGAGAGAGAGAGAGAGAGAGAGAGAGAGTGTGGATCTTCTTCGAGGTAGGAAACTCTCTCAAGGATTACGAAAGGAATAGATGGCGAAGGAGAGAAAGAGAACGAGGGTGGTGGGAGAGGGTAGGAGAAGGGCTAAGATGCATCAGGGTGGGGGGGGATGGGGGTGAGAGTGAAGCTGGAGACACGTAGATGGGTCGTATTACAAAGTCTCTTCAACGTATGGGATTCCTATCGCTCTCGGGATGAAAGGAAGACTCTGATAAGACGAGCCCCTTACTTGAGATTAGTCGTGCAGATGGAATCGTTG